>NC_066864.1:19082995-19250495 GCF_025177605.1 Cucumis melo | reverse complement strand
CATCATCATCATCATCATCATCATCATCATCATCATCATCATCATCATCATCATCATCATCATCATCATCATCATCATCATCATCATCATCATCATCATCATCATCATCATCATCATCATCATCATCATCATCATCATCATCATTCTAATTATCGTTGTTATTATTATTATTAATATATTACTCTTATTATTATTATAACAATATAAAAACAACATAATAATAACTATTTAATATATAACAAACTAAAAACATTACATAACTATTTCAATAATATTCCTAAAATATATAACAACCTAAAAATAATATACAACTAATAAAGAAAAATATATAATAACAATACATAATTAATAATAATTATTCCAATAATATTCTAAAAATATACAACAACCTAAAATCAATATATAACTAATAAATACAAATATATAAATATCTAAAAATAATATATAACTAATAAATAAATATATAAAACATAATAAAACTTACCTCACACTTTGATGGAGTTGGATGGAGAAGAAAGGTAGAGAAGATAGTTGAGGAGTAAAGGAGAAGAGGAAAATGGAGCAAAGTTTCGGAAAATAGTGAAGAAAAGGAAGAGAGGAGAGGGAAATTTGTTGAGAAATGGATTGAAGGATGAAGAAATGAAATCGGGTGGGGGGGTTTTATAGGCGGGGAAGTCGTGTAAGTGGGACACGACTTCCTGCATGAACGACACGTGGAAGTTCACGTGATGGAAGTCGTGTACGGTGTACACGACTTCCGCACTACCAGACAAATTGGCAGTCAACGTTACTGTTGACTGCCATTTGTCAGCCTGCAGTACGGAAATCGTGTACGTGGTACACGATTTCCCCGCTAGGCGACAAATTGGCAGTCAACCTGACTGTTGACTGCCACGTGTCAGGAAAACGTGTATGTGGAATACGACTCCAGTCAGAAGTCGTGTACCACGTACACGACTCCAGTCATTTGTCGTGGCCCCGGTTCACGACGCCGACCCAAATCGTGTACGCGACCCACGATTTTGGTGAAGTCGTGTACCCGGTACACGACTTCACTACCCCATTTTTTACAATTCTTTTCGATTGACCCTATTTTTGAAAATATTTTTATAAACTACATTATTTAAAAAAAAATTCTAATATATTTTATAGAAATTTGCATGTATATCAAAAAATAAAACAAAATTTGTAGATTTTTAAAGTTATACAGTTAATTATAGCTATAATTCAAAGTATATTATCAAATATGTATATTTGAATGAGATTTTAAATTTATGTTAACAAGATTCATATGAAATTATTTTTGGAGTTTATGTCTAATGTGTTAGTTTAAAAATTAGGAAAATTTTCATACCGTAAAATATTTAATGTACGTATAACAAAACTTATGAAATTAGTCATTTTTTAAATATTTTAGATTTATCATTTTCTTTAATGTCTTTGTTCTTCGTTTGCGAATCTTTCTTTCCATCGTCTTTTTCTTTTCTTTTTTTTTTTAATTGTTATTTTGTTCAAGTTTAAAAGATCTATTTTTTTTCAAACTTTTATTTGGTTATTTAGGATCATGTACTAAATATAAAAGACTTGAAAAAACATCGTTTATATTTGAGTAGCCAAATAAAAAAAAAGCCAAATCTCAAGGAATCCTAAAAAAAATCGTTTAGGTTCGGGTAACCAAATCTAAACGATTGTGTACCAAAATAATCTTTAAAAAAATCTTTTAGCCAAATCTAAACTAAATAAATCTAAGCGACAATGTACCAAAAAATCTTGAAAAAATATTTTAGCTAAATCTAAACAATTTTGTTATCAAATCTAAACGATCGTGTATATAAAATTGAAAAAATAAATCGTCTAGATTTGACTATCCATATCTAAACAACTCAATCTAAACAATCGTATATCGAACAATAGCCAAATCTAAACGATCGTATACCAAATATAATACGCACGTTGTTGACGGGACATTTTTTATATTTTTCGTTGTGGGCCTGTAACCTTTTTTCATTTTTGGAATGCCAATTTGTTATATTTTTAAATGATCCCTTTAAATTAAATTTTATTCAATAAAGTAGTTATTGAAAATTTTTTAGTGAAAATAGAATACTATAATTTTAAATTTAATCTGACTTTTTTAAAGTTAATATTAAAATATAAAAGCAGATAATGTAAGGGAGCACGGGCTCCCGTTGGCCTCTTAATAAATCCGCCCCTGAATATATGGCTAGGAGAGAAATTTGAAATGAAATTGGAATTTTTTTTACCACTGAACTTAACCAGAGGATTGTGACTTAAAATGGATAAAATTGGAATGTTTCTATTCTTTTTACTTAATTTAAAATGAATGTAAAAATTTTATGGTTTTGGATGAAATTAAAAATTTATCCAACAAAAATTGATTTGAGGAGAATTTTTCCCGAAAATTTAAACGAATTTTGTGGATTTGATGAATTAAATAAATAATAATAAAAAATAAAAGTAAAATCTTAACGTCTAAGATTTTCGACTAATCTATATCTATAGTATATAAAAAAGCTCCTATATGGAGAAATTTTTTTAGTCCATTTTACCCTTTTGATTATAGTATTCTTAACGTTTATTTGATGACAATTTTGTCGTTCAATTTTAAGGATGGATAGTGGGTAAATCTTAACCATTTCTCTCCATTTCTTTAACTATTTTAATATTTAATTTAAAAATATTTATGACCTTAATTAACTTCATGCTAGTGGAAGAATTTGTATAGGCACGATAACAAATTTAAAAAAGCTTTTAGAATTCTCTAACTCACACTTTCTCCAATTTATTCAATATAAATATATGGTACCCCTTGCTTCCTTATAGCAACAAAAATGGAGAGGGAAGTGCAATCAAACAAGAAATATGAGAAGATAAGATAAACAATGAATTTAGAAAATCGCAGCTTCAATTAGGAGGAAAGGAAAATATAAGAAGACAATTTTTATTTCTTCGATGTTGGAGATTTATATAAATATTTTTTTTCGTTTCTTTGTAAATATTATCTTCTTTTCTATTTCTATTTTTTTTTTTGTTATCTTTTAGTTATATAGATGAGTAAATGAAAAATTTTCTTCCATATTATTTTCTATTTTATTTTTCCTTTTAATTTTCTAGCTAAAATGAGAAAGTAAAATGACATAAGAATTTATGTTTTCTAGATCAACATTCTAAAATTTCTCATTTTTTTTGGAGAATGTGTTTTTAAATTTAAAAATTAGTATTATTATATTACTTAACTCTCTTTCTGTAACAGCCCAAAATTTAAGGTAATTTATATTGATTATCTTAAGTTAAATTTTTTAAAATCTTGGGTGTTATTTAATTTTCTGATATTTAATTGAACTTATTAGATATTTTGGAAAAATATCTAATTGTTTGTATTTGAGAGAATGTGATAAATTATATTTGATTGTATAATTAATTGTTAATTGAAGTTAGAATAATTATGAGGTAAATATTATGGTTATGTAAGGATAGTTGTTTTGGAGAAAGACATTTTGTGGAGAGAGAGAAAGAAATTTAAAATAATAATTATATAATGAAAAATATAATTTTTATTTGGGAAAAGATAATTATGATATTTATTTAGAGAAAGGTTGATGTGATTGGTGAAATTTTTGGTTTAAAATTGAGATTTGGTGGGTTTTAAATGAAGAGAGAGAAGATTTGTTTGTTTTGGAAAAAAAATAAGGAATAGGAAAAGATGGATATTTGGAAAAGGAAAAGAAAGATAGATAATAATATCTTTTTTCATTAAATAGCCTTGGAAAACGTGGAAACCCTATTCACCCATCTTCTTCCTCAAGCAACACCAAAAGAAAACCCTAATTTTTTTTCACAAACTAAATCCGGCGTCGCCATTCTTTCCACCCGTCAACCGCTGCAACCCGCAACCCTAGCCATCGTTCAACTCCACCGCTCCATCGCCTTGGTCAGCCGGTCGTCCGAAGCAACCAAGCCAAAGCTTAGCCGTGGATCGTTTCGCCTCCATCGCTCGCGAAGCACCGTCACTACCGTCTGTCTGACCATCGATTGTCGAACGACAGCTGAGCCACGCAAGCCGCCACGTCTATCAGTCGCTGGCCCTTCACCGTCCGTTCGTCGCCGTCATCAGCTGTCCTCCAACCACCCGAGCAGCGCCCCCAGTCGTCGAGCCATGCGTGCGCGAGCCGCGTCTTCCAGTCGTCCTAACCGCCTTTCCCTTCGCACCAAGCTGCCCTCATGCGTCCAAGCCGCACGCACACGCCAGCAGCCCCAACTGAGCCGCCTTCTGCCTTTTAGCCGAGCCACCTAGCTGTTTCCTCTGTTTTTTCAAGCCGTTTGAGCCACCAAGCCAATTTTTGGTCCTTTTCACATGCTTTTGGTAAGTTTTGATTGGGTTTTTGGCATACCCAACAAAGATGTAATTTTGGACCTTAAATAATTTAATTTTTGATTAAATTAAATTATTTTTCTTAAAGGGCCGTTTGGATCGTTTAGAGGTGGAACTGAGGAATTCTCCCAGTTAAGGCTAAGTTGATCTTAACCTTGATCTTGGGTAAGTTACTTCGAAGGGATTTTTGGACCTTTAATTCTTTGAAGGTTAAGTTATTAAATTTGATGTTTTCTAACTATTTAGGACTTCGCTGCTTGAAAAGCGTGATTTTTGTTGTTAGAATTTGATTAAGCTAGTCTCCAAGTAAGAGACTCTACTACTAGACTTTCGATTGAAATTAAGAGAATCGCATGTGTATATGGTTATGAATAGACGATAGCTAAATTGCATAACTCGATGTTACTGATAATGACTGACATTGTAATGATAGTTGACGTTGATGACTGATGTTATGATATGACTAGTGGTATGTTGAGGAGGACGACTGTGTTATGTTTATGATTAGGATATTTCGGTTAAGTATGCTATGATTGTTATGATATGCCATGTTTATGAAAATGTTAGGACATGTTACATGCTACGGATAGAGTGCTCTGTTAGCTTTTCTATTAGAGTTGTACCCACATGGATGTCCTTCGGAATCACCACCTTTTTATGACATTGACATTGACATATACATGATTATGAGTGATTCGACGGGGTCATTCACAGCCCGATTGTCTTATTGTTTCCTTCGGGTACACTAAAGACCAGTTTGTCCTAGGTGGTCCTTTGGGTTCACCAAAGACCAGATATGCTCCTACAGGATCACAGATTGCACATGTTCGGGGACATGCCAGTTCAGGGGTACCACTTTATAGGACTTTAATAGGAAGTTAACAAGCACCCAGCGAGACTAGTAGTGGGTCCCTTACTGAGTATATTTTTATACTCACTCTTTCATGTAAAACTAAAAAAAAAAGTGTTTTTCTTTCTGTAATTTTTTTCGTTGGTCAGTGAAATTCATGGGTCAGGGTGGAGAGTTTCAAGAGAAGATTTGAAGTTTAGAGAAACTTTAATTTTCAGAGAAACTTGAAATCTCAAATTTTTTTTTATCAATTCATCTAGAGAAGCTTCAATTTTTAGAACTTTTTCTTATTTTATATTTAAAAAGAAAAAGAAAGGAAAAACTCTCATTTTTATTTTTGTTTAAGCTTTTTGTGAAAGCAAGCTTTTTTTTGGACCGGTCAAGAAAAGAATCTCAAATAGAATTTTTTTCAAAATTAATGTTATTTTAAAAAGAAAGGTAAAAGTACGATAGGAAGAAAAGTATTGTAAAAAATAGGGTGGCAAAATTGTGGATGGGGTCTCCGACTTAGTTTGGTTGGCAACCGAAGTCGTCGATGGGATCGTGACTTAACTAAGTTGGCAACTGAAGTCGTGGACGGGATCCACGAGTTCAATGAGTTGGCCGCATGGACCCCCACCTTTTCCTTTTTTCTTTATATATATATATTAAATAAAACAATTTTCAAATTTCAACCCTAAAAATATTTTATGGTAATAGATCGGTGAAGTCACGTGCAAGTTACACGTTGACTAGTAGCGAGCGAGTTGAGTTTTACAAGTTCCTCAAATCAGTTAAGTTTCTCGATTGATTCATTTCTAATATTTCACGATGTGTGAATGAAAGAGACGAAAAAATATCAGGTCTCAAAACACACAATTGTCATGTTTTGGTACATCGACTTCTACCTATTGGTATTCGAGCTTACTTACCGAAAAATGTCTATACTGCTGTTATTGAATTTTGTAGTTTTTTTTTTCGTGACTTGTGCGCAAGAACAATAAGAGTAAATGATTTAGACAGATTGTAAGCAAACATCATAATCTTACTTTGTAAGTTAGAAAGAATATTTTTACCTACCTTATTCAGCGTAATGGTACACCTTGCCATTCACTTACCATTTGAAACAAATGTTGTTGGTCCAATTTCTTACAGTTGGATGTATTTCACTGAAAGAAGTCTACGCACCTTGAAACAGTTTGTTCGGAACAAAGCATGTCCTAAAGGGTTTATTGCAGAAGCATTTCTTATGAATGAATCAGGGACTTTTTGTTCGAGGTACCTAAGTGGGATTGAGATTTGATTCACTTAGAGATGAGCAAAATGATGATAGCATTCTAGATGATGAGGTGATTGGCGAGTTTGAAATTCTCATGTAGAAAGTACGACCATTAGGGGCGTCAAGTGTCCAAGCTCTATCATAGGAAGAGAAACGTCTTTTTCATTGGTACATCCTTAACAATGTAGACAAAATATCGGAGTATCGCAAGTAAGGATTTCTAACATTCGATTGTCTAAGTATTTGTTAAGTAGTTGAACACGTTGACATTAAGTAGTTGAACACATTGAAATATCGGACATCATGTGGATGAACACATTAAGGATGACACTCTGTGCAGGCCTGACGTTGATCCTATAGTGGTTGAAAGACCGGTTGTGCGTCATGTCACTGGCGACTTCATATACAATGATGATGAATAATTGTTACATCTAAGTGGATCAATGGACGACGAACAATAATGACGGATCATGTATCTACATATTTCAATATTTTACATATTCAATCTGATTAGGTACTTGTTTTGTTTAATTAGTGTTTGTTTTTATGTCCACAAGTAATATGTCATCATTTCTGAGCGTTTTTTAGGAGATAGATGCTCTGTTTCTCGAGTTTGGCAACTAGCTCAACAACGCGGGAGGATCGTCCTTGGTGGGCGACAGTTCAGGTGAGTTTCAGTACTTTAACGATAATTGCACTAGAAGAAATATACGCTTTAATGTCGGTTGGGAAAAATGACAAATGAATATTTATGTCGGTTTTGAAAAGGTAGATGTTTAATGTCGGTGTTCCACCGACATTAAAGAGTAAGCTTTAATGTCGGTTTTAAACCGACATTAAAGGTCCTCCCTTTTGAAAACCGATATTAAAGGTCCATTTAAATTTTAATTAAAATTTTAAAAAATAACAATTTCTCTGTCTTACTTTACTCTTTCGATCTTCTCCTTAGTCGATTACTTCGCGGCTCGCAAACCCTTTCATCTCCAAAATGGGATCCGTCAATTTCTTCTTCGATGCCCATTTCTTCTCCGAATAACCATCGCTGCCACTATTGTGCTCGACGCCACCATTGTGCTCGTCGCCACCAATTTGCTTGTTGACACCATTGTCGTTCTGCTCGCCCACCATTCTAAACAAATTCGCCCGCATTTTCCTCCTTCTAAATAAACTCGTTCGCGTCTCCCTCTCACATTCTCACCCCGGACTATTAATGTCGCTCCTACCTTTAACATTCACAGCTTCTGTATCCACCTTCTAAACAAAATCGCCTGTGTCTCCCTCTCACATTCTCACCGTTGTTGTTGGTGAAATCACAGTTGCTAGGGCCTTCATTGTGCTATTCAAGCTATAAATGCATTCGGCGAAGGCGTCCCTACTCAACGCTAACATCTAACTCCAACTGTGGCAGCGAAAGCTTCATAACAACTGTAATTTCCATCTTCTTTCAAGTGGTCACAATTTTTTTAATTTAGGGTTTAAGCTGCAATGTTTTTTTGACTTCGATTTAGACTGCAAACCACACATCAATCTCAAAATTCAATACTCGTTGTTTTAGTATTTGAGTATCTATGGACATGATTTTCATCAATTTGCAGCTATGTTGTTATCTTGCGTTTAGTGGTTTGGTTATTTCATTCTGATGGGGACTGAGTTTGGGTTTTGTTAGTGTTGGGAAGGGATGTTTTTTTGGAGGGCTTTCTTTAAGTCTTTAGTTCCTTTTTTGATAAGTAATAAAATAACATAAAGTTCGTTCATCTTAGTGTTGTTTCCATTATGCATTTGTTGGACTTATGGCTTTCTGTAGAAGAGTTATTGGGATAAAGAGGTTCATTTAGTAATTTTTTTTGGTAATCCAATTCCATTGGAATGCCCTGTTTTTCTTATGATAGACATGATTATTAAAAACCAATGATAGTTTTTTTCCTATGATGGTTTGGTTGGACATGCTAGTTTTAGGGAAATAGCTTTTTTGGAAATTGGGATGTTGATATTGAAGAACAGAGATTAGGTAAACTCCTTTTGCCTACACTTTACTTAGTTCCTACATGTAGAATTATTGTCAATTGGTAAGGCCGGGTACTGCTGTCTTCTCTTGTGAGTATAACTGGATTTCAACTTGAGCCATGGTAGCTCACATTTTATGAAGTTTTTGTTTGTAAAAGGATACATTCAAGTTTTATTGCTTGGATTTTTAAATACCTCAACCATTTGATCTTCTGCCCTCCTTCAATTCTTGTTTGACATTTCTAAATCCTTTTTTCTTCTCTCTTTGTAGGTAGAATCGTGATTGGATTATATGGGCAGGTTGTACCCAAAACTGTAGGTATGTCCTTCCATCACTGTATAATTAATTTAAATCGAATGGAGCCTTATGCTTGCTCTATTATCTTTGAGTTTATTGTTGAACCGAACACATGTTCATGAACGTGCATACACTTTGAACAATGTACTAGTTTATGAGTTGTAAGTTTTGGGTTTTATAATCCGTTGGATCTTCCCTTCAGTTCAACTTTTACAAATTTGAACCTTCGATGTTGTCATTTTAATCTGCTTACTCAAGTTATGGAATGCTGCTGATTTTAAGATCTTGTAGTTTAGTATCGTATATGAGATTAAATTGTAGATTAAATTGCATCTCATTTCTTTTTTAGATTAAAATTTATATTTTTGTTTAAATCATTATATAATGTTGGATTTCTCCGCCTTTTTCTATTTTATATACGTTCATAGTAAATTCTTTTCAATTCAGCTATATCTGTGTGTAAATTCTTTGCACGATACATTTTATGACTGTTTTATCAAACCAATATACATTTCATCAATTTGTGAGTGTATTTTTGCCCATTTATTTGCTTCTGCATCTGCTTCATACCAACCCATTTTTCTTTTTCAAGATCCTTCAATTTCTCGCTAATCTTTCTCTTCCTCCATTGTGTAATCAATCGCGTAATGAAGCTTTTGCAGGCACTTGATTCTAAGGTTCTCATTGGTTTAGCAGCGGTGTTGGTTGCCATTGTTGTTGGTGTTGTTTTTCTGTTTTGCATCCAGAGGTTTCTTTCTATTTCGGATTTGCTTATTGTAAATGAATTTTTTTGGGGTTTATCCATTTGTTGGGTGTTTTGTTGAACTCTTTGTTCAATTTGAAGTTTTGATGATTTGGGTGTAGATTAATCTAGTTTTTGAACTGCATGTGATTTACTGTTTCTTGTTATTTTTTGGACGTAGGGATACATCTTGATTGTTGAAGTGTTGGGTATCCTTATCATAAATCTCCTTAGATGTATAGAACAAAGACTTTCATTTAAGAGGTCCCTCATTGAATGAAAAGGAAAATTATGACCTACATGTATGAACTAAATGCATTGTCTGAACTTGTTAATTTCATTGTAACTCAAAGATAATCATGGATGGGAAAGAGAAGAAATGTCTAAAAAATATTAGGAGAATGAATATTGGTGTCAGTGCATACTTATATAAACTTGGAGAATATAAGGTTGTAGCTTTTTAATATTTCCTTGCATCTTCTAGGTTCTTGATTTTTTATTTGATTGGCTGGGAGCAAGTGGACTAGAGGTAATTGTGCAAACATTAAGTTTCAACCTCTTTCTGGTACCTTGTTCTGTTGTACCTCATTGCTTTCTTGTTCAAACATATATGATAATCGAGCAAGCTTTTTGTGGGTACCTTTGATTTCTCACATTAATCCTTCTATTTTGGTAGACTTCTGGCATATCTTTAGTTCATTGCTTGAACATATATATGATGGAGTAAGCTGTCTTGTGTAGGGTGCATTGGTTTTGTGCTCTTTGGAATATTTGGTTGTGAAAAAATAGGAAAGAACATCATGTCTAAATAGGATTTGCTTTGTGGGAAGAGATTTGAAATTTTATGTATTTTAGCATGGTTCTCTCTTTGGGTGCATTATTCGAAAATTCCTTTTGGAAATTATGTTATTTCTTTTTGCAATGAATTACAAAGATTTGGAGTTTATATGTGGTGAAATGAATTTAATTCATAATCTTTACTTGGATTTGAAATTACAAATAGTTTAGACATTAATGATGGTATAGAATACAACTTCAACTTTGTGAAACAGGTAGGCATTAGATTTTATGATTCGATATTCATTATTCTTCTTCTTGTGATTATTATTTGGGTGTAGATTAATCTAGTTTTTGGACTGTGATTCACCGTTTTTTAATTGTTTTTTGGACGTGGGGATACATCTTGATTATTGAAGTGTTGAGTATCCTTCTCATAAATCTCCTTAGACGCCTAGAACTGTATCAACTTCTGTAATTTCAATTGGTTTTCGTCCTTCATTTGAGGGTTGTGATATACTCTTGCAACCATGGAACCTAAAACTGGTTCGAATGCTAGAGCTTCGTTATCAAGATCCTTTGAATTGAATCTTTGCATCAATTTGTAGTTGTTTGAGTGTATAATATAGAGCCTTTTTGGTTTGGGTTATATAGAACTTGTTAGTTTTTGGAATGTGGGTAAGAGTTTAAGTTTACTTAATTTCGTTGTTTTCTCGATTTTTTTTTGTAGATTAAATTGCATCTTATATAATATAGATCTTGATGCCAATGAGGATCTGGTCAACATACCTAGCAACAAAGGAGTGGAGGTAATTGACTTTGTTGTCACTTTTAATTTTTTAACGATATAGGATCAATTGTTCTTAACTATACTTTTAATATTTGTAAAGGGAACACCATGCCAATTGTCTATAGGATCCATTAATAATAGTTTGCAGTAGTCACGATAGTTGAGGATAACATTGGCTGTCCCAATGTTAAAGTTCTAGTAGACGTGGTTACAGGAGAAAATTTGACTATATCCAATCCAGTGAAAGGAAAGATAGAGACTTTAAATCAAGCATTGGGTAACATTATAGAATGGCCTCGTCAGCTTGTTTCTACGATCAATGACAATTAAACAAGTGTGTATCTTTGTTTACTATTTAAGTTTTGATTTTATTTGTATACATATTTTGAATTTAGAACCTTGGTTGTGGTACTGATGATAATACTGATGTAAGGATGTCGTATACTCTTCAAATTATACTGACGTTAAGGGGACTATTAAGCTTTTAAATAGACATGTCGTGAACAACATGAAGGATGTAGACATGATTTGCATCCCAATGAACGAGCTAATATTTGGAAGTGACAAATTTGTTTATTTAGCTAGTGAAGATTTGTTGCATTACTGCGGCATGGTTGGAATCGGCAATATGTGCATTACTGCGACATGGATTGTGATCTTCGATCCAGAAATTTAGCCAACCAACTAGAAATTGGAACAGAAAGTGCTAATTCCATATAATATCGGGTAAATAAAGAAGAGAAACACGTTAATTTTTTTCATTGATCTTAAATGTGTACTCACATTGAAGATGTTGTTTATTGTAGTTTTCATTGGATGTTGCATGTTGTCGATCTTCATGAAAATTGCGTTTATGTCTTGGACTCTCTTTCGGAGTAAAGTCAATGAAGACATTCATGGAGTCATAAATGTGTAAGTGTATTCACTTTATTACTTCTTATTTAACTTTATTGTCTTCTAATGTTTCAATATATTTAGAGGGTTGAAGACATGGCAAGCGAAACACGATCTACAACGCTATAGGTCAACTCCAAAATGGAGACCTGTAAAGGTAATTTGCATTTACACGTAATTATTTTTTATGAAACATAAGATTAATTTGTATTCAATTTATATACATGCAGTGCCCTCGTCAATTGGATTCTGTAGGGTGTGGGTACTACGTGCAAAAGTACATACATGAGATAGTGCATAATTCTAGTACTTCTACTACTAGCCTTGTAAGTTTCTACTTTAACTTTTTACATATTACAATTTATGATCTAAACTCATACTTTCCATATCTTTCTCTTTGTGTGTAGTTCAATACCAAAAGTACATATAGCCAAAAGGAGATTGACGAGATTCGAACTAAATGAGCAGCTTTTGTTAGCAGATTTGTGTAAGCTTTTAAATGTTTTTTTTCGGTCGAGTTAAGTTAGTAGTTGATTCTTGTAGTTAAGTTAGTAGTTGGTCGAGTTAAGTTAAGTTTTTGTAGGGACGGGCAGTCCTATAGTTTTTGGAAGGGCAGGTGGTCTCGTACTAATTGTTGTTTGTTAGATAGTTTATACGTATACTTTAGTTAGTGGAGGAACTTTATGTTGTACATGTACATTGGTTATTAATCACGATCTTATATATTATCTTTATACTTTTGAGTTTTCGCTTACAGTTGTTGGTTGTTTATTTAAATATGTGATTATATATAGGAGTTGGATGATTGTATTTGTAATTGCGAACACATAGATTAGTTTTAACTAGCTTCTTATAGTATTTTGTTTTCTTCAGCAAATGGGACTCAACCCTCTCTGACTCCTAGGAGACATCAACGGTCTCGAAACTTGGAATTGGAGAGGTATGCTCTTAAGCATGGTAAGATTACAATTACTATAGCCCTAGGAGCAGAGAAGCCAATATTTCCACATGCTGTTGAATTCTAAACCATTGGGTTGAAACTCCTATTGTTGTAAATCTTTTATGAGATCGCCATCGCACTACCAGACTGCAACCATGTCTGACCAATGGTGCGTGATTCTTAATGGAAAAACATTTTACCATACGTTGAAATGTTTCTTTATTTTGACATGTCATTCCTTTATACAATTCTGAATTGTCAACAACCATAGGGACTACAATTGGGTCATGCTCACCAATACTATCTATTACATCTATATCTATCTGAGTGAATGTATTTGATGGTAATTCATGTTCACGACCATCAAAGTCAAACTCTTCAGACTCGCCGTCTGTTTCTGTTTGAAAGTCCTTATATTCATTATTAGCCACAATTTCTTCATTGTCATATACTAGCGACGCAATTGGTTCAGAGTCGGGGACAATAATTTGAGTTCGGTCTTCGAGCTGACCAAATGGTTTATAATTCAAGTTTATAGCCAAATCTACTCTACTCATATTGACATATAGATGCAGCATGTTCGGAATTGACATTGCAATTGAAAACATATTTTTCATTGCTTGTTCATTTGATATAGGGAATGACATAAATCTTATTAGTCATAAGGAAGTTAGATTTGGATGTTTATATATAATTTCTATATGATTTATGCATACATCTATACCAACTGATAATCCTACGATTTCAATAAATTGTTCAAAGACAATTTCACTGTTCACACTTATATTAAAACCTCCACAAGCTAGTTAGTCATAATCGACTCCATCAACACCATCAATCATAATATCATTCATAAACAACATAAATCCCAAAATGTTCCCGCCATTTTTTTAAAATAAAAAAATGAACAATATATTATAAAAATACAAAACAATCTTAGCTACTATTTATTAAGATAACTCTACACATAAATTTATTTTATATTTTCATTTTGTACACAATAAATTTATACATACTAGAATAATAGATTATTTAGTTTAATTTTCAAATTAAAATTTGTAAAATCATTTAAATGAAGAATAATTTTTTTCATGGTAACCAAATATATATTATTCCGAAAAATATTTAAATATTTATACTATTTAACACACAATAGCACATTCAAATATAATAGTATACAAATCTTTATTTTCATTATAAAGATTTAATTTATCTTCAGTTTTAAAATTCTGATCTTTGAAATTTTTTTAATAATTATATAGATTTAATTTTTAAATTTGACTTAATATTAAGGTCTTTTTCTAACATTTACCTAATCATAAATAATGTAGTAATATACGTATAACATAATTTTAATATCAAAATGAAACCATAGATCTACTACTAATAATGTGTTCCTTAATAATTTTCTTATCATAACATTATAGATCAATGTTAAATGAAAATAAACTTACAAATCGGAGAATGATTATACTTTTTAAAACACACAAATAAAATATTAAGTACAATTTACCTATTTGACAATTTGTTTCACTCTTTATGTCTTAATCTACAAAATTTAGGGGTAGGAGTATTAGAATAAACATAAATCTAAACCCATGTCAAAATTTAACAACAATTAAAATAATAATAAACAAAATTATTTTTAATTATTTAACAACAAAATCTAACAAAATTAGGTTTAACAAGACTAATAACATTTAACAAAATTATGTTTAATTAATTAAATATAAATATAAACTCTTTAAATATAACAAATGGAGCAATAAATAAAATAATTTAATAAAATTATATTTAATTATTTAACAACAAAATCTAACAAAACCTAACAAAACTATGTTTAATTATTTAACAACAAAATATAACAAAGTTATGTTTAATAAAACTAATAAAATTTAATAAAATTATGTTTATTTAATTAAGTATACATCTAAACTCCCTAAATTTAACAAAATCTAATAATAATTAAAATAATAATAATAAAATTATCTTTAATTATTTAACAACCAAATCTAACAAAATTATCTTTAACAAAATTATTTGCTAAGCAATGAATTTTGGCCAATTAAATTCCGCCACGTCATCACAGTAAACATTGTGATAATCATAATTCGATTGGGTTGGGATAATTAAGTTTTCTCATACCCGATCTAATTAAGCCCTAAATATAAATTAGGCCAAGAAATAATGGACCAAGCCCGTCAAACAAGTGGGTCTCGGAACGAACCCAACAAGCAAATAGGCCCAAGCCCAGAGTGCCAGGTGGGCTCAAGCCCAAGCCCAATAAGCAAATGGGCCAAGCCTAAGTCCAACAGACAGATAGGCCCAAGCCCAAGTCCAACAAGCAAACGGGTCCAAGCCCACCTAAAGCCCATAAAATTTCTCTATAAATAGAGACATCTACCATTCATTTGGGGGACCTTTGGTTGAAAAAAAGAATCGAAGCTCTGAAGAATCAAAGACAAAAACTTCTGAAGACTCTCAAGACGTGCAAATTATCATCAAACTCGAAATCATTCTTCTGAAAGATCGAAGACTTGGAAGATCAAACTTTTCTTGAATTCCAGAAGATTGAAGCTCGAATTGACTTGTAATTACAACTTCTCGAAGATCGAATACCACGAAGTTCTAAATTTTACTTTTTGTATTCGAGAGAAAGAATCAAAGGAGTAAATATTAGAGATTGTATCCACAATACATAAATCAATATAAAGTTCGATTCCACGAATTAAATTTCTCCTGAAATCTCGTGTGAACAATTAGGTTTAACAAAACTAACAAAATTTAACAAAATTATGTTTAATAAACATAAATCTAAACCTCCTTGATTTAACAAAATCTACCGACAATTAAAATAATAACGATAATAAAATAAAAAATATAAAAAATACTCTTCACCGATGGTGGATATTTAAAAGAGAAGATTTCGATGGGAATTTCAGAGTAGAATTTAAAAAAGAAAGAAGAAAATTTAGGCGGTCAGGACTTTACTTGGAGAGATTTAGAAGAGAAGAAGAAGATTTAGTGTGAGGAAGGAAGAGGGAGATTTAAAAGGGAAGAAAAGTAAGACTAAATTCTTCATGGGCAACAAAGATTTCATGGGTTGAAGCATGAGATTCTCGATAATATCAACTTTTTCATGGGTAAGACTTTCAAAATAAGACATACATCATTTTTTTTTTAAATATTTTAAAAACTACTCCAAATCTCTAATTTTTTATTTATTTATTTACTATATTAAAACAAAAGATCCATAAGTTGTTAGGGTTTTTTTTCAAATATAATAATAATGATAAAAAAAAAACTTTTACCTTCCATCGAGAAAAACCCACTAAAAACAAAAAAACTGTCCTTGTCTCTCTATGCTTGAATGTAAATATTTGATGCATTTGACTATTTTTGACCATTTCCTCAACTTTTTAGAAACTGACTTTATGCAACATTCTATAGTTAACATATAATTAATCCCTAATAATCAGATGATTAGAAATAATAATCTTTGATAAGATTGTGTATTAACCAAGATGAATTGCCTTCATAGTCAAATAAGAATATGGTTTGAACGAAAGGTTAAGAAGAAATGAATTCAACCATTGCGATTATATTTGCCTAAATTTAACATCCTACCTATATAATTAGGAACTGTATAACTAGTTTTAGTTTAAAAATCTATTGGATACAAAATTTTAATTCTCAAAGTAGATTAAATTATAAATTGGATTTATTTAAATCTATGACTTAACTGAGAAAATATTGATATCTAACCAATTGAACTGATATGTATTACGATTATAAAATGGTCGAGAAAAGGGAAAAAGAAGAAAAGATGGTAGGAAATATACATGCATTTTAATGACAGCAATTAAGAATAATATCTAAACAAAAATTAAAACTAAAAGAAAATTAATTAAAAATAAAATTAAAGGGTTAATGTTTAGACAATATAAGAAGTTTAACTTGTTGGTGCCATTTGAAGCAGCTTCTCAGCCTGTTCTGGAAACAAAGTTATGAATAAATATGCACCTACCAAATTAATCCAAATAACTCTCAGTATATGGCATCCTACATAAGTCTACTTTTATTTTCTAAAAAGGTAGATTATTTTTTTTCAAACGTGTAGTCAAGTGAATATAATCATTCAAATAAATACAGAAATTCTCAAGTACATTAAAAACTAATAATAATAAGTACATCAAAGATATACATGGAGAACAGGCTATAAGCAACCCTTAGCAAAGGCTATAAACCTTTGAGTTTGTATATTTGGTCTTTGAATTTAGAAAAAAAAATGTTTCGTAGGTCTTTTGGACTTTCAATTTGATGACCAATAAATCTAACTTTAAAATGTGTTTATCAGTTCCTTCAACTTTCAGTTCCATGTTCAACGGGTTGGCTCTATTAAACAATTTTTTTTTTTTATCAAAAAAGAAATAATAAATATAATAATTACCGACCTAATATCACCCAAGAATTTGACAGAAATTTCAATTCTTCTTCTTTTAGTGTACCTATTTTCTCGTCTAAATCTTTATCCAAATTATCATGTGCTGTAAGTTTATTATGAACATCAACTATAACATTCACTAAGAGTTAGAGATTGAATAAAAAAGCGTAAACATATAGTGGACTAATTGAAATATTTTAAACAATACGGACTAAATTGAAAAAAACAATCAAACATTAGAGAGTAGAGACTAAAACATACATTTAACCTACATTAAAACTTAATTTAAAACATGATATTGCCCATCAAAATGTTGTTAATAAATAAATAGGATGGTATAGAGTTGAGAAGACTTACAGATAAGAACAGTTCCTAATACAGCTGAAATTTTGCCTTGGATCGTCACCAAACCGGCTTTCCCAGCATCTTGTAATTCGGTCGAACCAACCGACTCAAATGTGCCTATCATGATAATAAAAAAAACCAAAAATATGAATTATGTTCAAAACTTGGAGTTAGAATAAATATGTACAAGTATTTCAAGGATTGAAAATGTGACCTGGTTTTACAGATTGGAGTCCTGAAGTTATACAAGCAATGTTTTCAAAACCAGCTTTGTCTAACTTGTCGGCAGCAGCAGTGGATCTAATTACCAATCATAACAGACTGATTATAATTACTCTCTCCCAAACAGCTCATTAATTTTTTCTACTTCTCCATGTCTTGGTAAATTTGGCACATCATTAACCATTAACTTCTTTTTAACTCAGTCTATTTAACTTCAGGGATTTTCTCTGTCATTGCTCTTTGAGATATTTATTTCCTTTTTTTTCGGTTAAAGTACTGTTATGATACTTGTTTATTTTAGTCATTGTAGTACTAAATCTTGAAATTAGTTTCTATGATAATCGTTAATTTTTCTAGAAAACAATTTAACTTATTAAAGTTTACGAAGTTCCATAAAATAATGACTGAAGTAAAGATTTATGAAAAGTACGACCCAAATTTTGACATAAAAAAATTACAGGAATTAAAATGAAATGAATCCTAAAGCACGGATACAAAAATAATATTTTAGCACTTTCTGGTTGACAATTTGAACGACCAAAGCCAACTTTGAGAAACAAGAAGACTAAGTTGTTGAACTCAGGACGCTGTAAGATATTTATAAACAATCCAATTTTAAATAATAAAGTTACCAAGAAGAGAATTGGTTACTTGAAATATTCATCAGAAGATATCTAAGGATTGAGGTATTCCTAGTACGAATCCCTAAATACCATTTACAAAATTTGACTAAACAATTTAGTTTATACAGTTTTAGATCATAAAGTAATTTTAACTTCATGTATTAGAAAATATTTGATTATGTATTTAGCCAGATTGAATGTTCCGAAAAGTAATGTATGGTTGATTTAAACATAGCTCAATTGATTGGGCACTAACACATCCATAAAAGAATAATCTTAACAACTAGAAGATCACTTTTATTCTCCGTAACCATACAAATTCGGTCCATTACAAATTTGGTCACATTACAAATTCGATCCTTATAGCTAATATTATGGGAAAAGTTAGAATTAATCTCGTAATTTTAAAAGTTAGAATTTTATCTCTATAATTTAATAAAACTTCATAAATAGTCCCTACGATACTATTTAGGAAGGTTTTAACAAGCTATAGAGGCTAAATTATAAACTACAAAGATTAGATTCTAACTTTCTTGAACCAACCAAATTTGTAGATTACTCTCATAAAGCACACATACAGAAAAAAATAAAAAATAAAAAGTAAAAATTACCTTAATCCTTCCTGACAAACTAGCAATAACTTGCTTTGAGGTGAAAGCTGGGCTTTAACAGACTGCACAAACTCAGGGTTGGGTTTTGTAAATGGCAATCCAAAGAAGAGACCAGAAAAATTGTTGTGCACTGTCCTTTTTATGATAGTTCCTGCACAACAGAAAATTTAAATTTAGCAGAATCACTTTTGAAATACTCAAAAATACTTTAAAAGTGTTAGGATACTTATTTGACTCAATATTAAAGTATTTCGCTAAAAGCACTCACAAACACATCTAATATCAGAATAGTTAGGGAAGCAGAAAGTTTTACCAAGATCATTGTCTTGGTTTTCAATGAAAAGTGGGACATGGTAACACGATTTAATGTGAGCTCGATCGAACTGCGATTTGTCCCGAACATCAACGATTACGTATCCATCAACTGCAATTAGTTTTTTGGCTTCTTCAGCATTGACAAAATTTATTTCAGCTTTAATTCCAACTTTTCTCTGAAGAACTTGTTTCCCTGGATAGGTTCTTCTATGAGGAACAGTCCTTAAAGTTAACCAGGATGTCCTTGGGTTGCTGGAGGAAACACATACTTAATCCCTTTATTTCATATGAACAAAAGAGAGTGTAAATTGTTTTCATTTGTGATAAAATACTCATCTTTGCATTCAAAACTGCCAAGGCTTATAATATATCATTTTTCATCACAACAATAAATTTCTGTAAATCCCAAAACCTCAGGAAATTACAAGACCAGTACAAAAACAAACACTTTATAGGAACATAGAAGAATAAATTCAAGCATTAGAGAAAGAAAGATAGGAACAAAAATACTATAGAAAGAGTTGGGAGTGTCACTTATAATGTCTTAGTGTTGTATTTTTATTCAAAATCTTTCTTTCTCATATGTTTTAATTTATTTTACCAACCCTAGGAAATGACAACAGGGATCCAAACTACTTGCCTATTAAAGAGGAAAAACACAGAAAATAATGGTGTTGATACAATTCTTTTTTATTATGTGGATGGCGCCTAATATATGTGATTTTGAGTTAGGTATCTAGGATCCGCTGTGATCAAACGAAATAGATTGATGAGTCCTTTACGCACGAAGCTAGAAAATCTTTTGTCAGATTACCGCTCTAAAAGGCAAACTTAGCTCTTCAACGATCTAGGACATGAGTAGAAGCTACCAATCATGTGTCTAGTTAATGCATCTAAATAATCAAGTGAAATGCAGCATTCATGGAAAAAGAAGTGTCACTTCAAATGTCTTACTATTTCATTACCTCATTCATCAACAGAAATACAGAATTGTGGGGTTTAATAAATCTATGTACGATAGGAATTAAGAATAATCCTTTTTTGCCATCATGACAATGCTGCATCACTAAAGCTTGCATCACTAAAGTGCCTCAATAAAAATAACTCTTTCGTCAAAATGAATGCCAAAAGCACTAAGGCTACTAGACACAAACCTTTTATCATCATCCTAATCTAATAATGTAACCAAAGACAGTTAACTACTTAAACAAAGTGGCAGTTTGAAATGAACCATATAATTGCAGGGTTTTTCCATTTTCTCCAAATAAATATACTAAAGCAACACAAACAGAGAAAACCCAAAAGTCAGAATGGCTAGAACAAATGAAAAATGATGTCAAGAGTATCTCAAAGCAAGGTTTCAAGAGGCCAAATGGAACGGAGATTGTAAAGAAAAAAGAAAGGAACAATTGAATTTGAGGCCAAATGGAACGGAGATTGTAAAGAAAAAAAGAAAGGAACAATCGAATTTGAATTGAAGGGCTAATAAAAGAAGGAAAAAAGATTCACCTTCTTGAAGGAAGAGTTGAACAGCAAGGCCCAATTCCTCCCATTGTATGAGATAAAGACGATGAATTAAGCATTTTTGAGCTTCTGAGTGTATCTCGATTCTCAATTAATTGGTTTCTTTTTAATTCTGATTTTCGGGTTGCTTGCGATTTTCAGAGATGCAATGGGTTTTTGACACGTGTCAAATGAGCTGGACGGATAGTATCAGGATCTTTCGAGTTGGATGCTCCGATATGGAAGGTGTAAAATTTCGGTCCAAATCTCCAAATTTGATGGAAATTTCGAGATTTTTTTCTCTTTTCCCTTCTCTTCTTTCTGGACTCTGTATCATGTTTTTTATGATCTACGGACTTTATTTGATTGCATCAATTATATAATTCAAAAAACAACCTATAATTTTATCTAAAAAATAAATTAATTTGAAGTTTTTACTTTTTTTACTGACTAACACTTTCATATCCAAAATTTTCATTATAGAATGACATGGGACCGATACTCTAGTTTCTACCGAATTATCAATACTATGGTGAGATGTTCAAAGGTATTTTTTTGGTATTAGGCATATAATTTATAAATATTTTGTGGGCAAACATTTTCATTTCCTTTAATTTTGTAATTAATTACAAATGTTTGATTTTACATTAATTATATTTTTTTTACACTATATATCTAAAACTTGTCTCACTTTCTAGAGATGATTATTAAAAATAACTAAATGTAGTAATTATGCCCCAATCTAAGAATAAATTTTCATAAAGTTTTTTTAAATTTAGATCGATACCGATATGTACATCGATTTCGATATTTTGAACCTTGACGATACCAAAACATGATAATACTATTATAATACCAATTACTTTATTCTTATTTAGGTATTTATTTTTTAAAATAATTTCATTCTCAAATAATTTAGGCAAAATTTTATTAGATATTATTATATTAAAATTAATTTTAACATGTATTGTGTGGAAGATGACACCAATCATGTACGCAATTTAACCCACCCAATGTGCACATGTAAACAATTCTTCCTAGACGTGCTCGAGACATGCTAACAGCAATATCTCGTCGGTAGACAATCCTGGTCAAACACACACAAAGTATGCTGCATTTCTCTAGTACGTAGGTCAATGATTCCTTTGTTCTTTTCTTTTTTCTTTTTTTCTTTTTATATATGTTGGTGTTAATTTGTGGTTTAGTTTGATTGTCTTCTTTCACATATTTGGATGTTCTTAGGTTGGGTTTAAAGTTGGTATAAGGAGAATTGCATAATTATGTTTAATTAAGTTTGACTTCGTTAATGTTCTAAAGATTGAGTTTAAGATTATATTAGTAAATTTTGTTTGAGATTAAGTTTAAGTTTGAAATCATAGCTCCTGTACTCATATAGTATCAATAATTTTAATCATCTCTTGGTTGGGAAGAAAGTATGTTGGGAATGTGTGTAGAGATAGTTGGGGAAAAGAATTTAATTTGAGTGGTGTTAAGGGAGGAGATTTTTGGTTTATTGAGTTAGGAATCCTCTTCAAATGATATGTTCAAAGTAAGTGTGTTTGTCCTTTTGTCATTCTTTGATTTAATTATACTTGATTGTGGTATTTTGTTCAATGGTTGATCATTAAATCACAACTTGATTCCTTTTTCATGTGGCAAGATTAGAATTGCTTTCAAATGTGTAGTTTTTATTTTGTTAGTTAGGTTAATTTGTAAAGATTGAAGTACGTACATTTTGGAAGAAAACGAGGAAAATATTATAATGATCCTACTTTCCGACTTAAGTTGAGGTTATTACTTAAATAAAAATAATATTTTTAAAATCAAAATCATGTAAGTTTTAGATCATTTTATTAAAGAAATAAAAATAAAAACAACTTCTCGTGAAAATCAAATGTTCAAATAATTAAACAAAAGAATTAAAAACAACTTAGTTGGGGTCTCTTAATAAAATCATTCAAGAAAACAAGTGTTTAGATAAATCCAATTTATTATCATTCAACCTAAATGTTCATAGCATCAAAAATCGTAGAAATTAAAAAAAAAAAGCAAATATCAAAAACATCAGTCATATCTAGTCGCAATGGCACGATCACGGGCCCCTGATCTTGTCACTACGTACTTGCCTTTATCCTTGCCGGAAAGAATAAAACATGGAAAAAGTGAGTATATAGAATACCTAGTAAGAGATCAATTACTGGGCCTATGGTGAACAGTTAACTTTCTATTAAGCAAACACCCTATTTTATACCAGTCTAGCGATCCCATAGGAGGATATATTAGTCGTAAAAGTGGACCAAGGGTAAACCTATCGGTCAAGAAAATCTACAGTATTAAGTGGTGATCCCATATGGATACAGTTAAATACTGTCATAAAATGATTTCGTGACAGTTATTTGCCGTCATTGATGTGGCAGTCATAGAAAGTATTTTATGACAGTTCTACAAAACTGTCATTGTTTATATTTTATGACAAAGAATAAATGTCATTATTAATCTTGTTTGACAGATGTTAAATGTCATTAATTATCATTTATGACACTTATTATCTGCCATCATTTCACTTATCAAGACTTTAATTAACTGTCAAGAAAACGTTTTCGATGACAGTTTTTTTATATTCAAATGTCATAATTGTATTTTTAGTCCCTGTTTTTCTTGTCCTATTTTTTTTTTATTGAATCCCTGTTTTTTTTTTTGCCGTCCTGCCATTACACACACCAATACAATCACAAAGTACTATACAATACACCCATATGGAAAGAAATGATGAACACTTTAATATATATACAATTGTTCGTAAAGTGTTTGTACAATGAAGCAATGAATATATATGTTTTGATACGAACAAACTATTTAAATAAATACATTTGAACCAAAATTTGGCTACCAAATCTACAAAAAGGCTTATAAATTAATCAATTGCAGCAAATATGGGTTTATTGCTTCAATGGATTCTTGCAAAACCTGATAAGAAAACAAAATGAAATTTTAAAGTATGACTCTACACATCAAAATAAAAATATAAGAAAGGTTTACATTCAGTTCATTTAACTGCAACACATAACCAAAATAATGACAGTAAATTTGTTGGAGGAGGATCCATGGGAGTGGGAAGAGGAGGAGGCCCTTCTTGGAGGAGAAATGAATTTGAATCATGGAGTCATGTAAACAGTCCAGTAAGAAACCAAGAATACAACAGGCCTGACAAAGGCTTTTCAGAGCCCAGAATCAATTCTGGAAGAAGGTATGAGCCTATTGATAACAACCAACAACAACAGAGACAAATGAGTCCTTATGAATATAATAGAGAACAAATCAGATATGGAAACAACAACAGAAGATGACGTGATAGACAATATTGAAACTATGAAGAAAATTGTTGTTTGGTAATGATGATTATGCACAAATCGTCCGTTCTTGGAAGGTAAGGCCATAATCAACATTTTATTTTAGCCAAAATGAGATTCTGTGATACAAAATTTCTTTATCCCATGAATTGTATATACGTAACTTATAGTCCACAAATGAAATTCCACGAGTAATCTTTAACACAACCTATACTTAGATGACTTTCTTGATTGGTTCTTGAAGTAAAAAAAAAATCAATGTTAAATGAACTCAACTTGCAAAAGTACCTTAAACTTGATGAGAAAAGACATAAGGCATCATAAGCTTCTTTTGGAGAAGATATCTTGTCATTCAACTCCCACAAAGAGGTCTCTATCAGATAAGAAAACACCTACTATAATGCAAAAGTACTTGGTCAGTGCTTCAGATAATGTTTAATTTTTGAAGTCATTGAAAAGGAAAACATATATAAGATATTAAAAAAGTCTTAAGAAGCTAACCTCACTGATTGACTAATAATTGTAGCATTTATAAGTCGTGTGTGGCCACAAAAGGTAGGCACCAGTAGTCTTCTTAATTTAGAACTATATGAAGCTCATCTGGATAAATATCAAATTAAAGAATTTCCACTAAAAGGTAATATAATTTCATGATAGACATATTACATATACAATTGACAACCACTCTAATTCTAGTAATCATAGACCCCTAAGCACCATTTCCATACTAGGATATATTTTGGTTCTGAAAACTTATCCCAGCAAAAAACATAACCACAAACAAGAATGAGCACATGCATACTTGTTGATTTGAGATGTAAAGGAATCCTTATAGCTCCATAGAAAACATTAAATCTGTTGAAGATAAGGGTAAATCAATATTTTATTTGAGGCTGAATAGTACCAAACATAGAAAGTGACAGTACCAAGAAACAAAAGCTTCTTTGTTTTAAAGTTGTATCCGTGAGCTTCTTTTCTTTATTAAATCAAATAATCCATCCACGCTCCAACAAACTGCAATTTTATAACAAAGAAATTTGCATAGAGTAAAAACAACTCTTCAGTACTTTGGCAATACCAAAAACTGTAAATCACGAGAAGTCTTTCTTAAAACAAGGCAACCCAAGAAAGTTGGTTATGAAAGTTTTTTCAGATTAATGTATATTAGAGGAATGCTGCAGCTCTTAAACTTCCTTCTTCAGACTACCAAGAGGAAAGGGATTTGCTCTTTTTACCACATAGATAAGGAGAACTGAAGTAGACAATGCAACTTTTATTTGCTATATAAATCCTTATATACCTATTTAATGCAGCTAATCTTGTGCGAAGGATTTAGATGGAATCTTCTTTGCTATCTAAATCCTAATATACCCATTTGAGCAAGATATTACCCTAACAAACAAATGCAATTATTCTTAATTTTGTTCCCAATTTTGTTTAATTCTCACCAACAGAAAATTCCAGAAGATCTAATTTTTGGGCATCATGAACAGGGGAAGAGATAAAGGGAGGGAGAAGAAACGAAAAAAAGAAAGTGAAGAACTCACCGGCGGTGTCGAAGGGACTGGTGGTGATGGTGGGACTATGCGCGTCGAAGAGTGGGCGGACGTCGATGACTCGACCGGACGTCGATGACTCGACCGGACGTCGAAGCTTTGGCGGATGTTGAAGACGATGGCAGCAGGTTTTCGAATGTTGAAGACGACGACAGCAATTTGAAGAGCATGGAAAACTTAGAAAAATTAGGTGTGAGATTTAGAAATTAGGGCATGAAAATTTGGGTAATTTTGGGATTTTTTATTTTAAAAATTTATTTTATATTCCTAAACCCTTTTATGACATAAAACAACTGTAACAGGAAAATAAATTTCGAAAACAACGTTTTTTCCGTCAAAATAGAGCTTGTTAACCTTTTATGAAATTGTTTCTTTTTTCCTCTCAATTTGAATACTAATGAAGTGTCATAAAATGTCATTTTTCTTATACTAGCCTAATAGCCAAAATTAACATTTATCATCGGTCCAAAAACATTCTAATCCAATCAATCTAAGTCCAAAATTAACTCAATATTCTCATTAAATTGATGTAATCATCATGCTTTGAGAATTTCTATAATAAAGCATAGTTCGAAACAATCACATTGCCCATGCAATTTAATCATACTCAACACATAATCAACCTTACTCTTGTCGGGGATCTGGAAGCAGACGCCTTACCTTAAATTTAGATTTTAATCTTTGGCTTGTAATTTAATTTCCAAATCAAGTCCTAAACATAACACCTTTAATTAATATTTTTTGTATTAAAATTATCAATTAAAATTCAACCTTAATTCCTTTATTTTACTTACCAATTTGACATCAGAGTTCCAATCTCAACCTTTGTTGGAAGTCCATAAATTAATTTTAACATAGCAGTCGATAAAATTATCCATCGGATAGACCCTGTTGAAGTATGTATTCTTTCGTTATATTGGTAGGAAATTGAGTTGTGATGTATAGAAATATCATATTATATTAATCATATTGCATTTAATTATTAAAGTTGAGTTGTGATTTTTAACTTTTTCACTAACATTCGAATTGGATTGGACATTTTAAAAAATGCGGCATAAAAATATCGCACATTTGTTGAAAAAATTGAGTACAAAACCAATAAAGAAGATGGTATACAAGGTCAGATGTCACTAACATTAAAGTGTACAATGTTAGTTAAAAAACGACATTGAATATGAATGAAATGAAATTTCTTTAATCTATAATGGCGGTTGTAAATTGACATTAAAGATAATCGACATTATAGATCTTTTACAACATGATCTTCGATGTCAGTTGTAAACTGACATTGAACATATAAAATCTCTATTTTAATCTAACATAAAAGGTTATGCAATAAAGAAGGAATATTAAAAAAAGGTAACGCGACAAACGATTAGGCGTAAGCTTACTCCACCTAGAAGTGATAACGCAACCCTTGTGTTAGTAGGTCAACGAATGATTTGACCTTGTTGCCCAATCCGAATCCAAAATAAGGATTTGACAGTAACATGTGGCATCCTGTAATTGGAATATTCACACTGTTGGCAGAGGCCATCATTTATTTGTGGAAAACATCACTGAAGAAGCCTATAAATAGATGTAACTCGACCAATTTGGGACTGCTTTACCCATTATTGAACTAAGAAAGAATTGAGAAAATTTCCAATATTTCCAGGAACTCCCGAAAGCTTGAATACAGGCAATAGGTTGCAAAGAAGTTCTTGGCTTAGGAGCTGGGCGAAGGAGCTAGCTGATTGTTGAGTGTGAGTGGTTCTTCTTATTAAAAAGGATATTCAAAATGTGTTCGAATCCTTAAATATATTTCCTTGAGACCATGAACTATGTGATTTATCTTATGCTTTCCAATTCCTAAAACGCTTATGACTAAAAAATGAATTAAACTTTTTGTAAACTGGAATGATGTAATGAAATGATCTTTTGTACTCTACGCCATGAGAATGCCTCACTGTGTGATCTGGTATGAGATGTCTTATCCTTGCTGTGTGATATGGAATAAGATGTTGTATCTTTGCTGTGTGTTTTGGGAAAGAACACTCTATTCATGTTGTGTGATCTTGAGTAGAATGTCTCATACTTGCGTGTGGTTTGGTATGGGATGTCCATTGCTTGCTGTGTGATCTAACATTGGAATACGCATTGTGCGTAGTGAAATTGATGGGATTTGCTAAATATGTTGTGATTACCTCGCATAACTGCAACTTGGCAAAAGCGTGTGGTAAATGTTTGAGTTGAAGAAAGGGTACAAAGATGTAATTAAATATAAATAATGATTCTACAAGATGATCATGTGTATACGAGATGCAGACAATGCGAAATGAATTGAAATGTAATGTATTCCATGAGAATTACGATAAATGATTTAAAAAGGAAAATCTTCCTATTATTTAAGAAACTGATCGACGAATTGAAATAGCATGGGCCACCTGAACGCATTAGAAATGATTTGAATTTAAAATAAATTTCTTGATGACACTAAATGCTATTTACATTGCCTGATTTAGGGAAATGTTTATGATGCTTTGAGGTAATTTTGATGAATAAAAGGTAATGAGAAAATATCCCACTCACTATAAGTTTTTGTCTAACCTTTCGATGTTTTATTTTATCTCCTTAGGTAGTGAAGGACATCTTACGTTGAACTTTCAGTCTTGGTCACCTGTTGTGCCCTTGTAATCGTATCATTTGATAGTGGTTACTGTTACCTTGCATAGCATGTAGAGATAGGTGAAAAGAATCACGTTGCCGGTTTTGAGTCCGTACTTAGTTCTTTTGAAAGACTTGTGTAGTGGTAGTTAAATGTATTCTCACGATTTATTCATCAATGAAGTTTTCTTGTTTCATTTATGTCTATTTCCGTGCAAATTTTGGATGCATTCATTTTTACTTACTAGGCATTTAACGTTTTACCTCAAGAGAGTGATGCGTGGTGTCTAAGCGGCACGTCTCCACTTGGTCACATAAAGTAATTTTTGGGGCGGGGCGTGACAAGTGGTATCAGAGCATAAATTCTTGGGAAAAGTCTTAAGTAGAGTTATGCATATAGAGAGTTGCACGGTAGTATGAAAAAGTCTAATGCATTGATGTGACATAGGAATTATGGAACTAAGAGGAAGGCCAAGGCGAGTTAGGCAAGTGGCAACAGATTTTCCAGCTACGGGAAGTGCCAATGGAGCGCAGGCATCTGACGAGATGTCTAGTAACCCACATGAATCAATGGGAAGAAGCATAGGGGAAAACATGTCCAGACACTTTTCTCAGAAGTTAGACAAAAGATTTAGCACCGAAAGGTTGAAGGCGTTGAGAGCAATAACCTGATGGAAAACAATACATGCACAGCGTAATTATGGATCAAATCTTACTCTAATTGTATCTAAACTAATTTAGAGATTAACATGCATCAACTTACCTTAATTAAACAGAATTAAGGTTAATCGGAAATGTACCTTTAAAGCTTTAAAAAATCCTTAATATCTTCTCACGAACTTAAGCAAAAGACCACCACTAGTGTTGACCCCCTATTCTCCAGACTTAGAATTGGGTTGTGAGACTTGTTAATTGAAGAAATAAGAGAGATACATGGAAATTGGAGGTGAAAATTTAGTGTTGAGATATTTTTGAAGAGAGACATTTTTTAATAAGTCAAAATATCAAAGAATGGCCAAATGTTTTTTTTTTTAATTTGAAAAAGGGTCTATTTATAAGCAAGTTACATGCGAAAATACATGTAATTTATTTATAAAACCTTAACACCTATTATTCCACTAACAATTAGTGGATCTTAGTGGGCTAGGTGTTTACATCTCATGTAACCACTTATCTCAATAGGTGTTAGTGGGATTATTCAACAAAATATTGGATTTTTCCATTAACTTAGTCCAAGGGCAATATCGTCATTTCAACTTTAAAATCAAAGTCAAACTTTGACTTTTTCAAGTCAAAAGTCAACAATTTGACTTTTTACCATTTTGTCAATCTTGGCTAATTTCGACCTCCTGTGCAAGAATCCATATTTATTTTTTCAAAACTCAAATCACATTTGAATATAAAATCGATCAAAGTTTGACTTTTCAAAGTCAAAAGTCAACATTTTAATTTTTTACAACTTTGACCATTTCCATCAATTTCGAGCTTCTGAATATGAATCTATATTCATATTTTTTATATTTAAATCACAATTAAACATAAAGATCTATCTCAAACTTATAACCGACGACTATATCAAATATATTTGTCGGTTTCTATCTCTTTACCTAATTCGAACAATTTGAATTATTCCAACATATTGTTCTAAGTTAATTTCATATGAGCTAGCAGGGGAACCTAATGGACCTATAGATCATGGGCTCTAACGATCCGAGATTAACTAGGTACACCTTTTTTACCGAGCTAATCAACATTCACTAACTAACAAGTCATTCCATTAAAGTCCTGTAGTTGAATTCTCCTCACTATAGATATATTTTTGTCCATCTTATATAACCATGATCTGTAAGTTAATCATTCATAGATTTTTCGTAATCTTCGCTAGGTCAAAATATCGTTTTACCCTTGAGATTACATCTTGTTCCTTAAGTCCCACCGATATACTATTGAACAATTGGTTTAAGGTCCAACCTATAAACCGAATGCCTCTCGGACCAATGAGAGGTTGGGACCTCTTATTCAAGACTTGGATTCAGTCCTTAAGGGCTCGTTTGGTAACGTTCCTATTCTCTGTTTCTTGTTTCTTGTTCCTTGTTCCCTGTTTCCTGTTTCTTCTTTTTTTAGAACAAGAAACAGTAATGCGTTTGATAACTGTTTCTATTTCTTGTTTTCTTGAAAAAAAAGAAACAGAAACAAAAAATGTGTTTGGTAACTGTTTCTTGTTTATTGATTTTCTTCTAGATTTATTTTTTATTTTTCACATCTACTTCAATTAAACATTAAACAAAAATATAGGTCTATCCATCAAACATAACAAATAAAATTATCAAAAGTTTATTCATTTAATACGAAGAAGTATCAATGCACGAATAAAAATAATAGCATAAACATAAAATTATATTTATCCTTCAAATGTTGCCAAATTTGATTGGCAATATCATCTCTTACTCAGGCAATTTCGTTATTTTGTGACATCTAGAATTTAATATTAATTTTAAAGTAAGTTATTATGTCTTCAATATTCAGAATGGAAAGAAACAAAACAAAATTTAACCTTTAACTTTTAACCTATGATGCTTTAGAGAAAAACCCACAACGAAAACCCAGATTTGCATAAAGAGGAAGATGAAAACTATGGATTCGACGAAGAGGAACAATCAGGCAAAAACTATGGATCCGACGAAGAGAAAGAGTTCGGGTTGTCGAGGAAGACGATGAGAGGTGAAGAGGAAGACAGTGTGTAGAGAAAAACGATGAGTGAAAGAGGAAGAGGATGATTATTTGGAGAAGACGATGGAGATAAAAGGAAAAGGAAACCAATAAAAATAATTGAAAAAAGAAAAATGAACCAATAAAAATAATTGAGAAAAAAGAAAAGGAAACCAATAAAAATAATTGAGAAACAGTCAAACAAAACCAATAAAAATAATTGAAAAAAAGGAAAAGAAAAGAAATAAAAATAATTGAGAAAAATGAAAAGGAAACCAATAAAAATAATTGAGAAAAAGAAAAGAAAAGCCAATAAAAATAATTGAGAAAAATGAAAGGAAAAAAATAAAAATAATTGAGAACAAGGAAACGAAACAAATAGAAATAAATTGAGAAAAAGAAAACCAATAGAAGCAATTGAGAAACGAAACAGAAGAAACTATTTTTTTTTTGTTCCCAATAATTTCTTATAAAATGAGAAACGTTTCTACTTTTTTTAAGAACGAGAAACAAGGAACGTTATCAAACACCTCTGTTTCTTAAAAAATGGAAACAGAAACAAGAAACATGGAACAAGAACGTTACCAAACGGGCCCTAAGGGAACAACCTATCCACTAACCCTAAAGCGGGTAAGAGTGAATTCTGTCTTGTACCTTATGTCTCTAGCCATCCACCCAGTCTTACCTCTAAAATAGGAGGCTTCTTGGGCCAACGCTGTTGAGCTAGCCTCACCTATGCAGATATAAGGATAATTCCGTGTGAATAGAAGTTCATAGCTAGCTCAAGATTAGGATTAAGTTACTTAGGCCATCATAATCGAAATAGTTAGTTTTATACAATCAACGGTGTTATAACTTAAAAGTGACTATTTCATGGTTCTAGTCTTATGTAAACTCTTTACATAGGATGCCCCCACTTCCATGTCTCTACATGAAGGATTGAAGATCACGTCGTTTGTACTAACTACTAAGCGGGCAGCATCCATAGTGTCCCCCATAATAAGGCAGCCAACCTTATTCATACACTATAGACCATTTGAGCTATATACTCGAACTTGATACATGTTTATGTCTCTACATAAAGTTCAAGTATACACTAGATATCCCTCGGATCTTATATTATTGGATTCAAGATTATAGTATTTTATTTCCACTAATAAGTTCTCAGTAACCACTTTATTGAATAGAATATAATTTTAAAATACAAACTACGTATTTTAGGACACTGAATTCCAACAAACTCCCACTTGAACTAAAACTCCTAGCGTGAGAAAATAATGTTGAATTTAACCGTGAGAGAATAACTTATATAAGTACAATAAACATATGAATACAATCAACTAGGGCATATACCTAAAAAGTCTCCCACTTGTCCTAGTGCACAAACTTCGTAGACCTAAACTATTTAGGTGACCTTTAAACACTTTAAACGTGAAGGACTTTGTAAACCAAACAGCCATGATTTGCTTAATAAGTATCAGGGTTACTACAATGTCAATACGAAGTACAATTACCCAAATAAGGTAGTACAATTCTATTTTACGCTTCTTCACACCATTACTTCTCCATCTAGAGTGAATACTGATTTCATTGTAGACTTTCTAGCATCTTTAGAAATCAGAATTAGTCTATCCTATAAGGATCAAATCCTTAGCACTATACACGAGCACGTACTCTTTTAATTTTCCTAAATTATTTAGGATGTTCTTAATGACAAACCATTCCCTTTAAAATTCTTCATTTTATATCTAGACAACATTTTGTCTATATAATATGTTTGAGATTAAATAGTATTCTATTGTTGTAGTTCCAAACAATTTGAATCTTGAGAACACATTGCGTATTTCCAAATATTTTATTTGAGATTGCATAGCTAGTCATTTCTTGATGTTAGTTAGATAATCTACATCATTTATTGCTTGTTTATAAGTCAATGGATCCTTTAGACCATCATCAAGTTTGACGATTTGGTTTTTGATAAAACCAGGCAACGATTAGGCTAATGAACAACCCTCTCACTACTTCGAGGCACTCTCAACTCTTGAGAAGGATGTGACCAACTAGATTCCCTAGTTTTATTAACTACTTTAGTGGATAATAAACTAGGTTTATCTATAATGTCTTTATAAATCCTATTTAATACTAATTCCTTACTTTTCTTGATGAGGTTTTCCTCTAAGAATGTGATATTTTTCGATACAAATTCCTTACTTTTCTTGAGAATCAAATAGCAAAGCTTATCATAAAACGAGCCATGTCTGACAAGGCTCAATTTCTTCTTTTTGATACACCATTCTGCTTAGGTGTACTAGATATAAAGAGTTGTGACTAGATTCCTTACTCTATCAAATAGTCTTGGAAACGTAAGTCCACATACTCTCCACTTGGATCTGATCGAAGTGTCTTTATAGTTTTATCTTCTTGATTCTCAACTTCTGTAACGACCCAACTCTTTATACTAAGCCGAGGTCATTACTAAAAGGAAACAACAATAAGAAACACTTTTTTTGAAAGGAGGGAAACTACATTTTCATTAAAAACAGAATACTGAAACACTAAAACATAGACGCGGAAGCAAAACTGAGTCCCCATATGGCATGTCACGGATCCTTCTCTGTCGCTCGCTAGCTTTTCTCTACCTTTACCTTCGCCTGAAATATTAAACATAGAAAGAGTGAGTATAAACATATACTCAGTAAGGGACCTACTACTAGTCCAGCTAGGTGTCTGTTAACTTCCCATTAGAGTCCTGTAAAGAAGTACCCCTGAATTGGCAGTTCCCAAACACGTGCAATCTGTGATCCCATAGGAACATATCTGGTCTTCGGTGAACCCAAAGGAACACCTAGGACAATCTGGTCTTTAGTGTACTCGAAGAAACACTAAGACAATCGGACTGCGAGTGATCCCGTCGAATCACTCGAATCATGTCTATGTCAATGCCAGACTGGCGGTCCCGTCGGACTACGTAGTCCTAAAAAGGTGGTGATCCCGAAGGACACCCATGCAGGTACGACTCTAATAGACAAAGTTAACAGAATACCCTATCCATAGCATGTAGCATAACATAACATCATAACATGGCATGAATATTAATCTTAACGTCCTTAATCATGTGATTAATATATCATGCATCAACATAAACATCAACAGTCGTCAACAACATACTACCAGTCATAAACATAATATCAGTATAATGACAGTCATTATCAATAGCATCAAATTATGCATTTTAGCTACCATCAATGCATAATCATAATTACATGCGGTCTCTTAAATTCAGTTCGAAGGTCTAGTAGAAGAATCTCTTACTTGGAGATTTTAGCCAAACAAGGTACTCCCTAGCTGACAGTAAAAAAATCTCCAATTAACTTGATCTTAATCATAAAAGGAAAACTCAGTATCTTAATTAATAAAATTAGCAATTGGCTAACATCAAAAAATTCTCCCAAATTAATTAACTTCTCAAACAAAAGGGGTTGAAACCAATTCAACTTTGATTGGGAAAAATCCAAGATTTAAATCTTAAAAATTAGCCAATTGAACCCTTTAAGAAACTCTAAATAGATCCAAAATTAAATTATTAATTTTATTTCATTGGCTTACCAAGGTTACTATGGAGGTTGGAAAATTCTCTTATCCTTGATGGAAAAATTCATCACTTTAAATCCTCAAGCTTCCAAAGAAACCAATCTTAACTACAACTGGTGAGGCGGCGACAACAGAGGGTTATCTTAGAGAGAAGAAGATAAAGAACATTTTTTTTCCTTTACTTTCTAACTTAAGCATTCCAATGCTATTTATAGACCCAAACAATAACAATAATAATAATTATTATTATTTTCTTTTCCTTTTCCTTTTAGGATATATATAATACCAAATATATACATATATCTTTATTTCCATTATCTTTCCTAAATAAATGCCTTAAATGCACAAAATCTTAGGCATTTATAACCATTAATAATAATAATAATACTTCTTTATTATTATTATTTTTCTCTCACCAAAATCTACGATAAACATATATATTTATTTAAACAATTATTCTCTCTTTTAAATAAATATATATATTTTTCGTCCAATCAAATCAACCATCTCTCTCCTCATGGATTATCTTCTTTTCCAAACAAATATAATTATATTCCATAATATAATTAACTTCACTTTTCCAAATTATTAATTGAATACATATATCTATATATATATACTCAATTAAATCCAATTCCACCAAAACTAACTTTTCCCTCCAAAATCTCAAATTAACTTAAATTCTCAATTATTTTAATCAGTCAAATCTTTTCCAATAAATCACTTATAACTTCCAACATGAATTATCTTAACTCAACCATAACAACTCCATTCCATAAACAATATTTGTCTCTCTGCAGAATAATTAATTATTTTCTACAATAATTAATTATTATTTATCTTTCTCCAAAAATAATTAATTATCTTCCACAATAATTAATTATTATTTATCTTTATCTAAAATAATTATCCTTTTACAAATAATTATATCAAAATATAATTATTTTACCTTTTCTCCCTTGCTAAATGTCCTTTCTCCAAAATACAATTATCTTTTCCTTAAATAATTATATTTCAACAAATATCTTTTCCTTTCACATAATAATTATATATATATATATATATATATATATATATATATTTCCACATATACATATAATTATCAAATCTCCAACAAACATTTCACCCCACTATTTAATTAAATAACATCCATAATTATTTAATTAAATTCAACTTCAACAACACTAAAAAAATCCACAACTTTACTTAATCCTCATAACATACCATTTAATCAAAAACTCGACAAACACCACATGCCAAAACCTCTAATTAATTAAATATTAATCCAACAAATATTTAATTAATTTCAATTTCCACATAAATCAAGTAACTCTCATTAAATGAATTCAAAAAAACGTCCAATAAATTAAATCTAATTAAATAAAATTAAGATAATTAACTCCAAAATTATCTTAATTTTCGGGGCGTTACAACTTCAGTCTTATATCCTCTAAACTTTTCAAGAGAATCAGACTCTTGATGCAATAGGTAAACATGACCAAACCTAGAATAATCATCAATAAAATTGATGAAGTATTCATACTTTCCTTGAAATTTGACATTCATTGGTCCACGAGGTCCAAATGTTCGAGCTTTGAAGGTATTTTGGCTCCGAGATCTTTTTTGGTAAAAGATCTCTTCATCATTATTCCTTTTAAGATAAGACTCATATGAAGGTAAAGAGTTATCTTCTAACTAATTTAGAAGTCTACTCTTACCAATCTCCTAATCACATTGAGATTTATGTGATCGAATCTTAAGTACCATATATATAGGTATTAGAAGAAACCTTTTCGTCTTTTATGCTAAAAAATTGAGTATTAAAGACAAATTTTACTCTAATTGGTCTTAGCTTATATATGTTGTTTAAAATTATAACAGAACAAATGTGAATACATTTTCTAGAAACATGAACCTTTTATTGATTTCAAAAATATTATATACATTTGTTATGAAAGACAAAAGATAGATATTAAATTTCTCAACATTTTGAGAAGCATATAAAATATCTTTAAGTATGAAATATCTATCTAAACAACTTTAAATCTCCCACTACTTCAGCGAGACAACCTCTTTTGTTCCAAACTTTGAGGATGATCCCATCTTCACAAGCTTTTCGAGAATTAGTTTCTTGAAATAAGAAGTAAATATGATTAGTAGTTTCCTGAATCTATTATTCAGGTTGAAGTATCATATTCCGCTAAGCACGTTTCAACAGTAAGTAAATCATATTTACCTTGTGAAACTTTGAATTTTTCAAGTTAAAAGTCAAACTTTGACTTTTTCAAGACAAAAAGTTAACATTTTGACTTTTTACCATTTTGTCCATCTTAGCTAATTGCGACCTCCCGTGCATGAATCCACATTCATTTTTTCAAAACTCAAATCACATTTGAATATAAAGCCGGTCAAAGTTTAACTTTTCAAAGTCAAAAGTCAACATTTTGACTTTTTACAACTTTGACCATTTTCTTCGATTTCGAGCTTTCGGATATGAATCCGTATTCATATGCTTTTTTTTTTATTTAAATCACAATTAAGCATAAAGCTCAATCTCAAACTTATAACCGACGGTTATATCAAATATATTTGTCGATTTCTCTCTCTTTACCTAATTTGAACATTTCGAATTATTCCAACATATTGTTCTAAGTTAATTACATATAGGCTAACAAGGGAACCTAATGGACCTATAGATCATGGGCTCCAATGATACGAGATTAACTAGCTACACCTTTTTTACCGAGCTAATCAACATTCGTTAACTAATGTGTCACTCTACTAAAGCCCATAGTTGCATGCCCTTCACTATAGATATATTTTTGTCCATCTTAAATAACCATGATTAGTAAGCTAATACTTCACAGTTTGTTCATAATCTTGGCTGGATTAAAATATCGTTTTATCCTCGAGATTGCATTTTGTTCCTTAAGTCCCACTAATCCACTATTGAACAATTGATTTAATGTCTAACCTATAAACCAAATCCCTCTCTAGCTAATGAGAGGGTGGGACCCCTTGTTCAAGACTTGGATTCAGTCCTTAAAGGAACAACCTATCTACTAACCTTAAAGCGGGTAGGAGTGAGTTCCATTTTGTACTCTATGTTCTTAACCATCCACCCGATCTTACCCTTGAAATGGGAGGCTTATTGGGTCAGCGCCGTTAGGCTACTCTCACCTATGTAGATATAAGGATAATTCCGTGTGAACAAAAGTTCATAGTTGAGATAGTCAGTTTTACAGCCAGCGGTATAACAACTTAAAAGTGACTATTTCATGGTTGTCTTATGTAAACTCTTTACTTAGGATGCCCCCACTTCTATGTCTCTACACGAACAATTTAGGATCACATCATTTGTATTAACTACAAAGCGGGCCCAATCCATAGTGTCCCCGGAATAAGGCGTCCAACCTTATTCATACACTATATACTGTTTGAGCTATTTATTCGAACTTGATCCATGTTTATGTCTCTACATAAATTTCAAGTCTACACTAGATTGCCTCGGGACCTTACTTTATTGGATTCAAGATTATAGTATTCTATTTTTACTAATAAGTCCTTAATAACCACTTTATTGAATAGAATATAATTTTAAACTACAAACTACGAGTCTTAGGATACGAAATTCCAACATGACTTTCGTGGGAACAACTAATCCAGTTGATGGGAAGTAGTAGTTGAGCCTAATAGAGAAGTACTTTGGGGTGATGAATTATCCCGAGGAAAGGAAGGTAAATCTAGCAACGTTTTTGTTGTAAGATAGTGCTGAAGATTAGTGGGTCCTTTACGTGGTGAAAATAGGCGGACAAAGCGTTATCGCATGGGAAGAGTTCCACAAGGCATTTATGGACAAGTTTTGCCCCCGCTCCTTTTGTGACAGAAAAGAAAGGAATTAATAAACCTGGTTCAAGGCGACATGACTATTGCATAATAGAAGAAACGATTTACTAAGATCGCTAAATATGCTTTAGCCTTTATAAGAGGTTTGAAGAAGGCTTGCAAACTAAGATTAGGGCACCTGTGACGGCCAACATCAATTGGTCTGATTTTGCTAAGTTAGTTGAAGCTATTATGAGAGTTGAGAGATGCATGGCACATGATAAGAAAGACAAAGTTGTAAGGGAGAATTGCCATGGCCAAAGTCCTAGTGGCATGTGAGGAGGCGAGAGACGCAAAGAAAATAGGTGTTATATGCTAATTGTTCAGCAGCGAGGAAGCTTGAAAATGTGCTCTCATGCTTCATCCAGGTTTAAATCAAGCTACATAAAATTTTTTAGAGACATAATAAGGACCAAGGAAGAGGCAATGCCCTAGTATGGTCAGAAGGTGTTTTTCAAGGCACCAGACCGCTAGAATGAATTTTAACACTAAAGGAAGACCTTGCTTCTTAAAGGTTTTCTTTAATTATGGCCAACCATGACATTTTGCAAAAAATTGTCTTAACTTGGGGACTTAGAACACCTAAGGAGTGGTGTCCTAATCTGTCAATCAACCTTATCACCCGAGTAGAGTTAGAGAAAGTCCGAGTGGAACAAAAGGACCTAGGAGACCCAAGTCCTAAGGGAAGGTGTGCATGTTGATTTAAAGTGAGGTCAGAAACAACCCTCACATGATTATAGGGTCGTCGATGATTTGTAGCTCCTCTACTATTATGTTATTTGATTTTGTAGCTACACATTTTTTTTTATTTCTCTAGTGCATGCTAAGTCTTTGAACCATAAGATAAAGCCCTTGGAAGATTGAATTTTAATTAGCAAACCTTCAGGCGAAGTATTTATGGTAGAATCTGGTTGCAGAGATTGTGAGATAAGGATTGAGGATATTGCGTTAAAAGTAGACTTGATTTTGTTTGAATTGGACAAATTAGATGCGATCTTGGGGATGAACTTCCTTACCAAATACCATGCAATATTGGATTGCTCCAATAAGGAGGTAGTATTGAGAGAACTTGGGAAATTTGAAGTCAAATGGGTAGGTGATAAATAAGAGAGTGAAGTTGGCCAGTATAATATCTGTACTTAAGACAAACAAACTAATAAGAAAGAGGCACACCGCCTATCTTGCTCATGTGATTGACACCCAAATGGTAAAGAGTGACCTAGAAAATGTGCCAATAGTCCGCGAATACTTGGATGTATTCCCAGAGGAACTGAGCAGACTAGCACCAAAAGGAGAAATTGAGATTACAATTGATGTGTTGCCAAGAACAACACCCATTTCCCAAACCCCTTACCGCATGGCACCAAGCGAGTTGAAAGAACTAAAGGATCAATTAGAGGAATTGTTGGAGAAAGGTTATATCCAGCCTAGCACCTTGCCATGGGGGATCCCTATCCTGTTTGTAAAGAAGAAGGATGGATCAATGAGGCTATGCATTGACTACTGACAATTGAACAAAGTAACAATAAAAAACAAGTATCCTTTACTGTGAATAGGTGACATATTTTATCAACCGAAGGAGGCCTCAATATTCTTCAAGATAGACTTGCGTTTAGACTACCACCAAATGAGAATTAAGGAGTAGGATGTGCCAAAAATAACCTCAATAACGAGTTATGGGCATTATGACTTCTTGGTAATGCCTTTTGGATTGATCAATGCCCCAGCCGTTTTCATGGATTTAATGAACAAAGTATTTTGTCAATATTTAGATTAGTTTGCTATTGTCTTTATTGACGACATTTTAGTTTACTCCCTCAACGCGATAAGTGTGAAACCCCGAATTTCTATGATCTTTAGGACTTGTTAAGCTTTGGTAAAAGAAAGATACTTTGAAAGATTTGATTCCAAAGTTAAGTGTTGTTTAAAGTTTAAGTTTAAAAGATATTCAAGAGTGTCGTTTAAGTATGTCTAGGAAGAAGGAAAACTAAGGAAGGAAGGAAAGGTTGAGGAAAAGTTGGTTGTTAGCTGAAGTAAGTGTTTTAGAAAAAGGAATCTCAAAAAAGAAGCTTGAAGACTCGATTTTGTTTGGCCGAGATAATTGGTAGGGGAAAGGAAGAGAGCAGATCTCGATGCTCTCGAGGCTGTGGCAGCTTGAGATATAAATTAGAAGGTTTAAAAGTGAAGGATCTCGAGTAATCTTGGGGTTGTGTTCGGTCGAGATTAGAAGCTTAGAGCAGAAGATAAGGAAAACTAGGGCCATCTCGAGGCTTTGTTCGTCCGAGACTAGAAGCAATGAAGGACATTTAGGGTCTCGAGAAAGATCTCGATGCTTGCCTAATCGAGAAAGGAGAAAATCTCGGTGGATCTTAGGTCGATCTTGGCCAAGATAACTTGTTCGATGCGTGACATACGTTTTTATGGAAATTTCCAACATGAAAGTTTAACGATTTTTGAATGCAAATGGTGTTTTTAAAGGCATCAGACCCTCTTTTCTCTTATTTCTCACCATTTTCAGTTCAAGATATAGGAGTAGAGAGAAATGTAGTGAGAGTTGAGTGTTCTTGGAAATTTGAAAGCCATAGTAGAAAGTAGTTCGACCAAGCATTCAATTTGTGTGTTCGAGGATGAGGGATCCTAGAAGTTATTATCTTTGGAAAGTTATAGCCAAAGAGGAAGGGTTAAGAGCTAAGAGCCTAAGGTTTAGATCCAAGTAAGTTAAAGCTCCTTTTCCTTGTTTAAGAAAATTTAGATCAAGTTTTTCAGTTTTCGGTTGTTGACCTAGACTCTAAATCTGATTAGGAGTTTGCTGGAGCTAGGGTAAGCTTGGTAGAAGTAGTTCTAAGCAAGACAAGATTGTCGAGACTTCAAAAGAGTTCAAGGTGAGTTAAAAGGGGTTTCCTTGAGAAAAAGAAGGGTAAAGGAAGAAATTAAATAGAATTTATCATGATTGACATAAAGTTTTTAACTTGAGTTTTCTTGTTATTTTTCGGGGCAAGAAGAAAGAGATCTCTTAGCCAAGAACCTAGTCAAAAGTTGTGAGTGATAAAATGAGTTTATGAAATGTTTTCAAAGCGTTTTAAAGTTCATGTTTAAAGTAAATGTTTAACATGATGTTTTAGCTTTTTGTTTAAAGAATTGTTTGAGCAGAATATTGAGTTATCTGATTTATGAATGATTTTTAAAGCACGAGTTTGAACCAAACTAAGTTTCTGAAAGGTTATGATAAGTACGTTTGAAAGCAAAGTTATGTTTATGAAAAAGGTGTTCAAACATGTTACTTGAGTTTAGAAATGATTTGGTATAAAGCATGTTTTTATCGATAAGTTACTGCGGAGATTTACAAGTATGTTTTGAAGTTTCTAAAATAGAATTGTTTACTATTTTAGAAAGATAATGAAAAAGCATGAGTTTGATGGGAAATGTTTTAAGTAAGAAAACCATGTTGTTCTATATACCAAATTATAGATGTTCAATGTATACAGAGTTTCAAGAGTATAGAGCTATGCTGATCACTTAGCCGCTATCATCGAGTTTTAGCAGGATTGTATGAGTAGAGCTCGTTATCTTGAGGAGTTTAGGCATGATGTAGTCATGACCGAGTTACCAAGCACGGTAGGTCGAGCTAGTTACTATCTTGACCGAGTTTCCAGGGTATAAAATAAACAAAGATAAAAGAGAAAGAATTGTTTTAGAAAAGAAAGAGATACATAGAGATCAGAAAGTAAGGTTTTGTTTTAGAAATGAAAGAGCTATCATAGATTAGAAAGCAAAGATTTGTTTTAGAAAGCAAAAAGGGTTATTTAAAGTTAGAAAGAGTTATTTTAAAAGTAGAAAGAGTTTATTTTGAAAGAGGTTTAAAAATTTTATGTTTTATATGATTAGGTTTCATGATTTATTTATGTTTAAAGATTTAAGTTTAAGATTTAATTTCTTAAAAGTATGTTTCCGAAAACCCATCACTTACGAGGCTCGTTTAGCTTACACTCTTCAAAATGTTTTCGACTTTTCAGTTACAGGTAGGCTACTCGGGGTGCTAGACTTACTGCTGCAAGACAAATTTGATTCTAGTTGTTTAAACGTTGGAGTTAAAGTCTGTTTCTTTGAAATCTTAGTTGTTAAAAGGAGTTGTTCAGTAGTGTTGTGCTTTCTTAAAATGGATTTGTGAGTAACCTGTATTTTTCATTGGTAATTGTCTTTGTAAAGCTTATTTAAAGTTTGTTTGTTTGAAAAGAGTTTTCTTTAAGTTGTGTTTTAAGTTCGTGTTTAAGTTTTGTATTTTTAGCTTCCATTTGCTTTTTCAGTAAAGGTTAAAAGTTGAAGGGTCAACAAATGTCATTCAGGAGGGGAGTAATATCCATTGGCTTCACGCCACATCTCGGGCCTAGTGAAGAGGTGCTTCAGGATGGGGTGTGACAATAAGACATGTGGAACACCTAAGAATCATGTGTACAAGAAGATGATTTTGCGATCATAAATGACTTCAAGGTAATAGTCTTGTTTTATTTTTAAAAATTTATTACATTTTCATTGTATTTTGTAGACTACTAGCAATTAGGAATACTTCGTTATTCTAATTTGTTGTTTTTAATTAGCTTACTTGGATATGAGTTGATTCATTTATTTTGCATCTTTATAGATTGACACACGAAGATCATATTCACAGGTCGAGTTGGACGAGGTGCGAGTTGAGTTAGTTTCTTTGTAAAAATTTATTACCATGGTTTAGTTTCTATTTTGCTTGTATTTGTCCCTTTAGGGGTATTCGATAGATTTTGTGTACTTAGTTTCTTTGTAAAAACGTTATCTATGTTATTGTGACATATGAAAGTTCTTATTTATATGTGTATTAGTTTTGTGTTAAAACAAATCAGTTGATGAAAAGTATGTGTAATGACAAGATCAACTGACTATAAAAGTTTCTAATTTGTTTATAATTGATTCAATGTACAGGCATTAGTCTTTTCTATTCTAAGTCATTTAAATACTGTGGATTGTATGAGAGCACAATACAAGAACAAAAGTATAATTGATTTAAACATGCTTGACAGTTTTTAAATGTTATAAAAAAGTACATTCTTAACAGTTTTAAAATGTCATAGACAAGTGCATTCTTGACAGTTTTTCAATGTCATAAACAATCAATTTCTTGACGATTACTAAATGTCATGATTACTCATACTCTTGATGATTTTTAAATGTCATAAATAGTCATATTCTTGATGGTTTTAAATGTTATGAACACTCATACTCTTGATGATTTTAAACTGTCATGAACACTCATACTCTTGATGGTTTTAACTGTCATGAAAAAACGTCAACGTTCACTGTTCTTGACATTTTTATCAACTGTCAAGAACTTCTACTTTCTCAACGCTAGCTTCAATGAAGAATTTAAAATCATTAAGAATAATAATTCTTGACAGTTCAAAAATGTCAAGAGAGTATGTTTTTGTAGTAGTGTACAAATAGTGCAAGAAGAAAAGATGTTCGCAAAGTTAAGCAAATGTGAATTTTGGTTGAACGAAGTGGTGTTCATTGAACATATTATCTCCCTAAAAGGATTGGAAGTGGATTTACAAAAAGTTAAGGTGATTGAGAATTGGGAACGCCTTAAAACTGTTTCTGAAGTTTGTGGTTTTTTGGGCTTGTCAGACTAGAATAGACGCATTTTTGAAGGATTTTCCAAGCTATCCCTTCCTTTAATAACACTTACAAATAAAGCGATGAAGTTTTCAAGAGTTGAAATGTAGGCTTACTACTGTACCCATTACCACATTTCCTACGCATGGAAAAGATTATGAAGTCTTTTGTGACGCATCTCACCAAGGCTTAGGATGCGCTCTGATCAAGAATAAAAAGTAGTAGCCTACGCGTCCAGATAGCTGAAGTTGCATGATTGTAATTACCTAATGCATAATATGGAATTGGCAGCCTTTGTCCATGCGTTGAAAATTTGGCAAAACTACCTGTTCTGGGAAAAGTGTAACATCTTCACCGACCATAAGACTCTAAAGTATATTTTTGATCAAAGAGAATTAAATCTGAGACAGAGACGTTAGATGGAGCTAATTAAAGAATAAAATCGCACAATTGCATATCATCTTGGAAGGCTAACGGTGTAGCTGATGCATTGAGTAAAAAGAACTCAAGCATAGAGATTATGGGAAGGATAGCCTTACTAAAGGAATTGAGAGGTTGCAAGTCGATTCTAAACATAGGGTCAGCTGGGAACTTGATCGTTGTTGAAATTTATGTCCTAACACTCGTAGTTTGTAGTTAAATTATATTCTATTCAATAAAGTGGTTATTGAGAACTTATTAGTAAAAATAAAATACAATAGTCTTGAATCCAAAAAACTAAGATTTTGAGGCTAACTAGTGTAGACTTAAACTTTATGTAGAGACATAAACATATATCAAGTTTGAGTTTATACCTCAAATGGTTTATAGTGTATGAATAAGGTTGAGTGTTTTATTGTAGAAATACTAGGATACGACATACTTATAGTTAGTACAAATGATGTGATCCTGAATCATTCATGTAGAGACATGGAAGTGGGGGCATCCTATGTAAAGAATTTACATAAGATCACTAAAACCGAGAAATAGTCACTTTGAAGTTATAACATCGTTAACTATATAAACTGAATATTTCGATTATGATGACCTAGGTAACTTAATCTTAATCTTGAGCTAACTATGAACTTCTACTCACACGGAATTATCCTTAGATTTGCATGGGTGATGGCAGCTCAATGGCACTGGCCCAACAAGCCTTTCATTTTAGGGGTAAGATCGGGTGGATGGCTAAGGACATAGAGTGCAAGATGGAATTCACTCCTACTCGTTTTAGGGTTAGTAGATAGGTTGTTCCCTTACGGACTGAATCCATGTCTTGAACAAAAGGCTCCACCCTCTCATTGGCCTGAGAGGGATTCGATTTATAGGTTGGATCTTAAACCAATTGTTCAATAGTGGATCAATGGGACTTAAGAAGCAAGATGTAGTCTCGGGGTAAAACGATGTTTTGACCCAGCTGAGGTTACGAACAACCTGTGAAGGATTAACTTATTGTTCATGGTTATATTAGTGAATAGAAATATGTCTATAGTGAGGGGAGCACAACACGGAACTTTAGTAGAATGACCCATTAGTTAACGAATGTTGATTATCTCAATCTAAAAGGATTTAAGCAGTTAATCTCGGATCGTTGGAATCCATGATCTATAGGTCCATTAGATTCCCTTGCTAGCTCATACAAAATTAACTTAGAACAACATGTTGGAATAATTCAAATTGTTCGAATTAGGTAAAGAGAGAGAAACCAACAAATATATTTGATATAGTCATCAGTTATAGCTTTAAGGTAAAGCATTTATATTTAAATTTGATTTAAATATTAAAAATATGAATATGCACTCATATTCGGAAGCTCGGAATAGATGAAAATGGTTAAAGTTGTAAAAAGTCAAAATGTTGACTTTTGACTTTGAAAAGTCAAACTTTGACTGACTTTATATTCAAATATGATTTAAATTTCAGAAAAATGAATATGGATTCATGCTTAGGAGGTTGAAATTAGTTAAGACGGAAAAAATGATAAAAGTTCAAAATATTAAGTTTTGACTTGAAAAGTCAAAGTTTGACTTTGACTAAAATGGTCAAATGACCATTTTGCCCCCTGAGTAAAGTTAGTGGAAAAATCCAACATTTTGTTGGATAATCCCACTAACTTTTAGGGGGCTAAGTGGAAGCTCATGATGATGACACCAAGTCCACTAAGAGAAATTGGAATGTTGATTAATTCCACTAATTGTTAGCGGAATAATAGGTGTTGAGTTTTTATAAACAAATTACATGCATTGTTGCATGTAATTTGCTTATAAATAGACCCTTTTTCAACATTAAAAATACGTTTGGCCATTTTGATCTTTTTTAAATACAAAATTATTTTCCTCTATTTCTAAATATCTCAACTCTAATTCTCTCCTCCAATTTCCATCCCTCTCTCAATATTCCTTTATTTAATGGGTCCCACCACTCAGTTCTAAGTTTGAAGAATAGCGAGTAAACTCTAGTGGTGGTCCTGGCTCAAGTATGTAAGGAGATTGCGAGGATTGGGAGGCTTTAAAGGTATGTTTCTCTTAACCTAATTTAGTGTAATTATGGTGGAATTATAAAGCATGTTAATCACTAAATTTAATTTAGTTGCAATTAGGGTAAAATTTTGATATGAACACCGCTGCACATGTCTCATATTCCATCAATAGTACACTTCCAAGTTAAGCCCACTTTAAAAGAAGAGATTGTTTGGTTACGACCTGAAGATCCTATATTAAGAAAGTTAGCTCAGGAAGTGAGATGTGAAGGACGGACAAACCACACGTGTAGAAGCAATGGTGCATTACTAAAAGATAAAAGATTATACGTCCCATGAAATAAAGCATCAAGGATAATATCTTAGAAGAAGCTCATAGTTCAGCTACGATGCATCCTAGAAGTACTAAGACGTGCATAACTGAAAGCTTACTAATGGTGGCCAAATATGTAGCGGGAGATAGCTGAATATGTGGCTAAGTGGCTGATTTGCCAGTAAGTCAAACCTCAACAGCAGAAAACTCGTGGGTTATTGTGTCCTTTACCTAGCCCTGAATTGACATGGGAACGCATAACTATGGACTTCTTGTTTGAATTGCCTTGGACATCGAATGGCTTTCACGAAATTTTGGTGATTGTTGATCGGTTCACCAAGACGACACAATTTATCCCCAACAAGTAAACTTTTCCTGTGGACAAGTTGCCGGGACTATATATTGATAAAATTATAAGCCAATTTGGAACCCCAGTGTCTATAGTTTTAGACGAAGATCCACTTTTACTTCGAATTTTCTTTTATGAATACTCTGCTTTTAAATGTGATAAATAATAGTTTTGTTGTTTAAAAAAAAGTCCAGTATGTAATGTAAATACTCTGTATGTCTGTAAATACTCTAAGGAATATAAATATAAAATAATTTATGTAACCTCCTATCTTATTGATTGACTGAGTTAAAATAGTTGGACAAAGAACGAAAGTTAATAATATCATGCATAAGCTAGAAGTTTATACAAATGATTAACGATATTAGTAATTGTAGGAAAGTTAAAATGTCTCACCACATCAGAAGAGGAAATAAAGGAAATGCACGAGAGTCAACCATGAATATGGAAGAAGATCAAATTCCTGAAGTGGAGTTGAGTACCCCACGACAACAAAAACAATAAGGAATGGATGCACAAAGTTACCAAGAGATGATCTAGAAGTTCATGGAATCTCTGGGAATAGTTCAAGTTAAATCTGACAAGAAGCAAAATATCGAAAGATTAAAATCTTTAGATGCTTCTGTGTTTGAAGGATCCACAGATCCAGCTGATGCTGAAGCATGGTTAAATCTGCTAGAAAAATGTTTCAAGTAATGGACTACCCAAAAGAAAAAAAAAGTTAAGTTAGCCACTTTTTTACTTCAGAAGAAAGCGAAAGGTTGGTGGAAATCTATTAAAGCTCGTAGGAAAGATATATATAATAAAAGCTGGAAATTATTTAGAAGAATATTTGAGGATAATTATTATCCAAGTACTTACAGTGAATTGAAAAGAGATGAATTCCTAAGTTTGAAACAAGGGTCACTATCTGTGGCAGAGTGTGAAAGGAAATTCATTGAAATTTCTTGGTATGCAGAAGTATTGGTGGCAATAGAGGATGATCGTTACCGAAAATTTGAGAGAGGTTTAAGACGAGAAATCCTTACTCCTATTAGCTCAACAACAAAATGGACTAACTTCTCTCAATTAGTCGAAACTGCATTACGAGTCGAGTAAAGTTTAGTAACGAAAAACCTTGTCAATAATAAAACACAAGATGTTCCAAGATCAAGCATTGGTGAAGAAAGATGAGACCAAAGGAAATTTTTTACAACAAGAGTGTCTAAGGGGAAGAGTTTAAGGGAAACTCATTTTAGTCATAATGTTTAGTAGGCAATTATAAAAGATCGGTTGCAAGTGGCAATAGTAAACCTCTCTGTACCGAATGCCACAAGTACCATCAAGGGCATTGTCTTAGACGAGGATATATTTGCTTTCGATGCAAGTAGTCAGGAGATTTTACAAGAAATTGTCCATAGCTCAGTGCAAGGCAATAGTGAGATCAAGAAACAATATCTTAATCAGTAAATCAACCAATAATAACTCCGTCAAGTGGAGAAGGACCAAGTACTACAAAACAAAAAGGAATTTTGAGAAAATAAGCATATTTTGTATTGTTTATGTTTATTATTGTAAATATGTAAGATACAAGTAGGTTCATGTAAAGAGATTTTGAATAAAAGAATCATGGTCAAATTTCAAGGACAAAATTTCTTAAGGTGGTGAGAATTGTAAGACCCCACAAATTTATAGAAACCTTTCAAACTTGTTAAGCTTTGGTAAAGGGAAAAGAAATTTAAATCAAATTTGGTTCAAAGTTAGGTGTTGAGGTTTGGATATTAAGTGAAGAAGGAAACTTAGAAAATTTCTAAATGTCCAAGGAAATATAAGCTAGCTAGGCGATCAGTTTAAGAAGCTTACCAATTAGGCTTAGGCAAGTTAGCTAGGCTGCTTGGCGTTTGGCGAGAAAGTTTATGTTGCAGGTTGATCATGGTGAGAAACTTGATTTTACTTGATCGAGAGAAAAAAACAGAATTCAATTTAGGTTAGGATCTCGGGCAATCATGTAGAATCTTGGGTAAGGTTAAAGATAAAAGTGCAATCTCGGGGAAGTCTCGGTGCTTATTCGATGGAGAATGAATGTAGAAAAGAAAGTCTAAGTGGATCTCAAGAAAACTCGAGGTCGAGTTTGACCGAGATTGAAGGCCAAAAGAGGAAATTCAAGGGTTCTTGGCCAATTCAAGAGCTATGTTTGGTCGAGGTTGGAGACATGAAATGGTTTAATTGGTGAGTTCGTAATGATCTTGGACAAATTCCAATCGAGAGCAATGAAGATTAAGTGTTCGGTGGAGTTGGAATTTCTGTGTTTTAAGCATAATTCATAAACTTTGAGACTAAGCAAAAAGGTGGATTAGAAGTAAGAGGTGGATTAAGGAAATCAAAAGGTAAATTAAGGAAGCTGAAGGTTTCAATTCATTCTCATGCAAGGATTTAGTATAAATAGGCAACTTTACAATAAGGTTCCTCACAATTCACTCGTACTCTCAAATTACTTTCAAAGATCAGAATTGAGTGTTTTTTTTTTCTAAGGAAGGCTGCCTAAGAAAGAAATCAAGGAGTCTGTGAATGAAATCTGAATAAACAATTAACACTAAGTACAGTGAGTGATTAAATGATTTCTACAGTGTTTTATTAAGCATGATTTCTAAGCTATTGTTTAAGGCATGTGTAACAACCCAACTCTTTATACTAAGCTGAGGTCATTACTACTAAAAGAAATTACAAACTTTCTTACCAAAATTAGAAAACAACACTAAATTAGAATGAAAACCCCAAATACTCATTTAAAATTATAAATAAAATAAATGTATGTATAAATAAATCTCTAAAATAAACTTCTTAATTTGGGACCTATCTAGTTTTAAAAAGAGAAATAACCAAAGAATACCATTAATACTGAAATCATAACAGTAAAGTAAAAGCTAAAGTAAAAAGTTTCCCTATGGCACGTCATGGTCATTTCTTGTCATTTGCCAACTTTCCTTTACCCTTACCTTTACCTCTGCCTAAAAGATTAAACATAGAAAAAGTGAGTATAAACATATACTCAGTAAGGGACCTACTACTAGTCCAGCTAGGTGTCTATTAACTTCCCATTAGAGTCTTGTAAAGAAGTACCTCTAAACAGGTGTGTTCCCAAACATATGCAATCTAATGATCTTGTAGGAACATCTCTTGTCTTCGGTAAATTCAAAGGAACACCTAGGGCAAAACTGGTCTTTGGTGAACTCAAAAGAACACCAAGGACAAATTGGTCTTTTGTGAACTTGAAAGAACACCTAGGAAATACTGGTCTTCAGTGAACCCGAAGGAACACTTAAGACAATCGGGCTATAAGTGATCCTGCCGGACCACTCATATACATAACATCTCATGAGACTGGTGAGCTCGTCGAACCACACAGTCATAAAAAGGTGGTGATCTCTAAGGACACCCATGTGGGTATGACTCTAATAGACAAAGTTAGTAGAACACCCTATCCATAGCATGTAACACATCATAACATCACAAACATGGCATGAGTATTAATCATAACGTTCTAAATAATGAGATTAACATTTCATGCATTAACATTAACATCATCAGTCATCATCATCAACATAACTCAGTCATAACTATCAGTCATCGATACATTTTACATTTTAGCTACATTAATGCATAATAGAAAAATCACATGCAAACTCTTAACTTCATTACGAGGATCTAGTAAGAGAATCTCTTACCTAGAGATTAGCTTAACCAAATTATTCCTAACAACAATAGTCAAGCTTTCCAAGAATAAATCCTAAACAGTAAGGGAAAAAATATACTAAAATCAATAACTTAACAGTTGCTTAAAGATCCAAAAACCATTTAGTTCAATTTACCTAAAGTTGAGGTCGAATCCAATTTATCCTTGGTTGGAAAAACTTAACAACTCAAAACTTCAAATTAAATCTAACCAAGCCTTCATAAAATACAATCCAACTTAAAGAAATTCCATCTTAAAACCCAAAATTAAATATTTAGGGCCCAAGAATTAATATCTCATAGGTATTTATCAAAACCCATTAAAACTCACCAAAACTCACCAAAACCTACCAAAAATAAGAGAAAAAGACCAAAAATAAGTTTGATGGCTTGAAAATGGCTTGGCGGCTCAAGGGGGCTACAAGGACACAGCTTGGATGGCTGACGCGACTAGGATCAGCTGGCGCGTACTTGTGGCTTGGAAGAGGGACTCGGCTTGACGTCGATTTCGAAGAAGAAGGGGCTCGGGTTGTGCAACTTCATTTGGCTCGATATGGAACGCGGCACACGGGACTGCAAAGGTAGCTCGCGAATGGAAAATGAACAGACCAAGGCGACGTGCAGTGGCGGAGCACAGCGGACGTGAAATGGATATTGTAACAGCCGACAAATGAACAAAGGTTTCGCAAGATGGAAGGGAAACACGACTGTTCACGATGACTTGGAGTTGATGGAGACATCGTTGAGCGAAATGACGAGCAAGGCATGATAGACTAAGTGGCGGTGATCGGAGTAAGGGAGATGACGAGCGACGACTAGGGTTTCAAGGAGGAAGATGAGTGAATTTTTATTTTTCACGTTTTATGAGTTGGTTCTTTAAATAAAGAAAATAATAATAACAATAATATAATTTTTATTTTTTTACTTTTCCTTTTTCCTCATTCTTTTCAAAACAAAACCTACACCTTTTCTCTCTTCATTTAAAACAAACCAAATCTCCTTTTTAAAACTCAAATAGCCTCTCTCCTCATTAACTCTTCCCAGCAAATATTCGTTTTATCTTTTCTTATTTTCTCCCAAAATAATATATTTTTCTTAAATAATTATATTATCTCCAATAATATAATTATTCTTAACATTCTCACAGTTTAATTAATTATATATACACATATATATAATTAATCATAATTCCCTCAACTTCACCAAACATAGAATCAACCAATCACATTCCACTTAAAACAAATCTTTCATAACACCAAAAATTTCAAATCTCTAAACTAACTAAATATCTTCCCAAAATATTTAATCAATCCTACATCCCACAAAATCAAACAATCTCAACAATTAACTCAAATAACTCCCAAAATAATTTCAACATGGTTAAAATTAAGCTTAATATAATTAAAATAAAAATTACCTTATTTTGGGACGTTATAGCATGTTTTAAGATAAATGCTTAAGTTACTGCTTTCTATTGAGTTGCAAAAACTCAGATATTTTATAAACTAATTTTCTAGCCTAGGCTATGATAGACTGTTATGATTATGGATTATGAAAGTAAAGAATGTTTCAAGGTTGTGAAATATGTTTTATCCTAGTTCGAATATTACGTGGAACCTATTGTGCACATATGGTTAAATCCATACTGATGGTAAGGTTGACTAGTCTAGCTAGTTTTAACTATAGGCAATCAGGAAGTGTATAAGTTATTATCACTTAAAGAAGGGAGATAACAGTGAAAGTCCTATTGACTGTTCCATCTTAAGACGAAGAACTTTAACTACTGTTTGTCGCTATGGATCGTGTCTTACAAACTTGCTCTAACACCAAGTTTATTGTTGTAAATATTTAAGATACAAGTATGTTCATGCAAAGATATTTCAAATAAAAGAATCATGGTCAAATTTCGACGAGGAAATTTCTTTAGGGGCTGAGAATTGTAGGACCCCAAAAGTTTATCGAAACCTTTGATACTTGTTAAGCTTTGGTAAAGGTAAAAGATATTTAAACTAAATTTGGTTCAACATTCAGTGTTAAGGTTTGGATATTAAGTTAAGAAGTAAAATTTGGAAATTTCTAAATATCCAAGGAAACAGAAGTTAAACGATCAGTTTAAGAAGCTAAGTGATTAGGTTTAGGCGAGTTGGCTAGCCTACTTGATGTTTGGTGAGAAAGTCTGTGTTGCAAGTTGATCACGAGGCAAAACTCGATCTTACTCAACCGAGAGGAAAAATTGAATGCAATTTAGGTAAGGATCTCAGGCAATCATGTGGAATCTTAGGTGAGGTTGAAGACAGAAGTGTAATCCCGGGGAAGAATCGATGCTTATTCGGTCGAGATTGGACATACAAAAGAAAGTCTAAGGGGATCTCGAGCAAACTCGTAGACAAGTTCGGCCAAGATTGAAGATCAAAAGAGGAAATCGAAGGATCTCGAGGTTATCGTAGGGTTGTGCTAGCCGAGACTAGAGACAGGGAAAGGGTTTTATTGGTGAGCATAAAATGATCTTAGACAAATTCTGGTCGAGAGCATTGAAGATTAAGTAGAGTTGGAATCCTAGTGTTTTAAGCATTATTCATCCACTTTGCAGCTATGGAGGAGGCAAATTAAGAGTAAGAAGTAGATTAAGGAAATCAAAAGGTAAATTAAGAAAGTTAGAGGTGTCAATTCATTCTCATGCAAGGATTTAGTATAAATAGGAAACTTCAAAATAAGATGCCTCACAATTCACTCGTACTCAAATTACTTTCAAAGATCAAAATTGATCCTAATTTTTAGAGGAAGACTGCCGAAGAAAGAAGTCAAGGAGATTGTGAATGAAATCTCAACCAACAATTAACACGCAATATAGTGAGTGAATAAATCATTTCTATGATGTTCTATTAAGCATGATTTCTAAGCTATTGTTCAAGACATGTTTTAAGATACTGTTTAAGTTACTGCTTTCTATTGAGTTGCAAAAACTCAAGTACTTTATAAAGTAATTTCTCAAGGTTATGCTATGATTCACTGTTATGATTATAGATTATGAAAGTAAAAGAATGTTTCAAGGTTTTCAAATATGTTTTATTCTAGCCTGAATATTACATGGGACCTGTTGTGCATATGTGGTTAACTACATACAAATGGTAGGGTTGACGAGTTTATTTTTAACTATAGGCCATCAAGATGGGTATAAGTTCTTATGCCTTAAAGGAGGGAGATAACAATGAAAGTTGTATCCTATTGACTGTTCCGTCTTAGGCAAAGAAGTTTAAATACTGCCTATGGCTATGGATCATATCTTACAAAATATCCATGGAATATTTTCAATAGTAAATGTTTATAAGTGCTATGTTATGAAATGATATTTCATTGTCAAATAATTCTTAAGCTAAGATTTTATGCTAAATCATTGGTAAAAACATGTTTTATCAAACTGTCACTCACAAAGTATTTCGACTTATCCTTACAAAATGCTTTCCCTCTTTTCAGATACAGATTGTGCAACACGGGCACTAGAATTATTACCTTCAAGCCAATTAAATTTAAATGTTAAAAGGGTTAATAAGATATAGTGAGCTTAAAGGAATTGAAAGTAATTTTATGGTTTCATTGTTAAATATTTATTATAAGATCATTAAGGTTATAAAAAATCGTTTTTTCTAATTGAGCTACATCTTGGTTTTATTTTCTATGACTATTAAAGACTTCCGCTTGCAAAATGTTTAAAGGTTTGGGGTTAAGGACCAACTAGTGTCACGCCCTATCCTAAAAGTCACTTTACACGACCAAGTGGAGGCGTGCCGTCTAGACACTCAATGCGTCTCTCCCCACGAGATAGCACACTGAACGTCTAGTAAGCAGAATTACTTCAAAGACCAAAATTAAACAACTCAACTTTGATAAACACAACGCAGCCGAATAACTTAAATAACCAACTTAACTCACTTAACTTAGCTTTACTTGGGCTCTTTAACTACTAAACAATAAACAGTAAACAATGCAGCTGAATAACCACAACTTCTCTTTATTAACTAACACTATACACCAAGACTTGAATAAGAAATCCTAAACGCCTTGACTAACAGTCTTCATCCTTCAACGATCGCTTAGCTCTTTAGTCCGACCAGATAGCTCCTTAACCAATCACTTATCTTTTCACTCGATCGCTTAGCTACTTAACCGACCGCTTACCTTTCAACTCGATCGCTTAGCTTCTTACAATCTAGAGTAGGGAAAGCTTAAAATGTAAGTCAAAAGACTTAGTGAGTGATACTTTTAGAAATACCTTTTAGGGAATACAATTGAATCACAGAAATCATTTTTCATTTTATAAACACAAGCCCACAACACCTCATTTCATAAAACATATAAATTACACATTAGCTTTTACTTATTCCTTTCCACTAAGAACATGAATCATTCCCTCATATAGACCCAGGATTCATCTGACCAGGATCTCTTAGGAATTTTCTTGGTTCATTTCCCATTGCTTAGGTCGTTCAATCAATGCCTTCACTCATTATGTGCACATCACATAATATGTAGCTCATTGATAGGAATAAGGCTAATGGTTTATTCACAAACAAGCATCACAATCAACAATCAAGAAACATTAGTTTTCTTTTCAAATAAGAATGTTAGCATCAACAACATAACATACAATAATGTACGCGTACGACACAAGACTTAGAAAGAAAGCTTTCGAAATACTTCTTCCTTTTATAAAAATCACTCACAAAATACTTGATTCACTTCTTCTCAGAATGCCTAGTTCACTTTATCTTCTCGCCTAGTACTTCCTTACCAAGTAGCTCACTCTTAGTAAGAATCTCAAAATAACACCACCTTCTTTAATCCTTCCTAATCCTATTTATACTAATCTTTTTCATCTACTTAGTCATCACTTAAGCCTCACTTAGTTTGCCATGTCCTACTTACACTTTGCACATGTCGACTTACTACACATTGTACCATGCAATCAACTTAAGCTCAACGTATAGCCAGTTGTTACATATGATTAGACATTTCTCTTAAAATGCTAAACGTATCTTCTCGGAATGCTCAACTCTTTCTTGTTTGACTTTTTCCTCGCATTACTACATATAACGCCTGACTCTTCAACAAAATGCCTACTTCCCCACAGCACACTTAGGTGCAAGTATTTCTCCCCTGTTGCTTTTCTTCAAAACATAACTTGCTTTAAGAAATGCCCCTTACACGATCATTCAACTTTACATATTGTCGTCTAACTTTTCATACAATTGGTTATCATTCTACATGATCCTTCAACCTTCTTACGATATTGTTTAGCTTTCAAATGATTGTTTAATTTCCTACATGATCATTTAGCAAAATACTGCTTTAAATCAAGATTATTCCCTCAATCGGACCCTCTTTTATTTTGAACCTGGGCCTTACAACTCTTCCCTCGTTTTTAGAATTTCGTCTCCAAAATTCTACTTCACAACTCTTTTTCCTTTATCAACCACAGGGCCTCCTCGCTTAAACTGTTGGACTGAGTGGGATGCCACTTCTATTTGAGTTGGTTCCTTGCCAATTTTGGTTTATCCTGACAATCCTTTTGATAATGTCCAGCTTGTCCACACTTAAACCAAACATTTCTGAATCTATAGGTGCCTGAGTGCCTCTTACCACACTCAATGCATCTTGGTTTTTTATCGTCAGATCAATGCGATTCATGGCTAAAATAAGACTTAGCTCGCTTACTTATCTCCTGGCTACTCTTATTTTCTTTTATTCTTTACTCGTCATCGAATTTAACGTCTTTTCTTTTCAACTCTTTTCTTCTTCTTCAACTAAGCACCTTTTAACTCGCATGGCTGCCTCAACCATCTTAGAAAAATCTGACCAATCCACACTTGTTGTCACTAGTTTATGAATTGCTATCCTCAAACCACCCTCAAAACGCTTACACTTATTTTCCTCATCCATTATAAAGGCTATTGCATACTTTTCCAACTAAGTGAAATTCTTTTCATACTCTACGATAGTTATATTGCCTTACACCAAATTTAGAAATTCTCTTATCTTCTCATAAACAAAAGAACAAGGGTAAAACTTCTCTTGAAATCCTTTCCTAAATCCTTCCCAAGTAACAAAGTCTCTTCTTTTGTTCTTGCCGCATACAGGATCCACCAATCCTCAGCACTTTCTTTTAGTAAGAATGTGGCCAACTTGACTCTTCTTTCTTTAGGGTAATCCATCACCCCAAAACATTTCTCCACCAGACTTAGCCATCTCTCTACGTCAGCTAGATTTGTAGTTCCTTAGAAGGTCGTAGCTCCTATTGCCTTCAATCTTTCAATGTTAAATCACTTTTTCTAAATTCACTCTAGCAAACAATTTATCTTCTCTTTCTCTCATCGCATCTTGGTTAACCGAATAAGTTGACTCAAAAGCTCGTCCTCTTCCTCTTTGTCAAGGAAAAAAACATATGATTAAAATAAACTAATTGGTAAGGTTGCTAAAGATCTAATGTGCAACAATATGTGAAAAATGATATGGAAAATGTAATACTTGTTGCAAGCCAAGAACAAAGAAAGAGGGTAATGAACTCACCAATTTACCTTGGAAAAAGAATTTTTAGATTTACCCTTACTTTTTACCATAGCTAGCAAGTTAAGGTGTCGAACCTAAGGGAATGGTTGCTAACAAAAATTCTTGAAATGAAAGCTTGAAAGGAAGGTGGTTAGTAGAAAAAGGAAAACATGAAAGAATATGTAGGGAATATTGAGAGAATTTGTAACAAAGAATCAAAGCAAGTTGTTTTTAGATGCAAATTTAATCCATAAACAAAAAGTGAAAATAAGTTCTATGAGAAAAATGAGGCGAGGGGCAATGGACATTATTTAATTCTTATCATTGTGCTAAAAGAAACATGAATGACTTTTGCTTTAAAAGGGAGATTCTTGACCAAGGTCCTTGCCAGATCAACTTGCTTGATTTTTGCAAGAACCTTAATTAAGATTCAATCCTCTAATTAAACAAAGAAGATCAAATACATGCATACTAGAATTGCTCTATTCACACATGCCATTGATAAAAAATATTTGAGAATCAAAATCTTAACCAAGAAATAAAATCAAGTAAGCTTGTCTTAAACTAGATTCAAGAAAAGAGATAGGGACATACACAAGCATTCATTGTTAATCCTTGCAACAACAATTCATACTCAATTCTTTTTTAAAGAAATTAAAGTACCTTGCATACTTTTTAGAGAAAAATGTAACATGGGTTTAATTGAATTTCACTAGGAACAAAAAATGATGGAATTAAACTCATATTATAACAAGAACAAGGGTGATTTATCTAAGCTTTAAGAAAATTAATCATTCAAGAATTAACATGTTCATAACAAGCAAAAAACAATATGAAATTTCTTGTAGACAAAGATAATTAACTGAATCTTGCATGTCTCTCCTGACCTTATTCCAATAATTCGAATCATTTCATCATATTGTTCTGTATTCCATACGAGCTAGTAGAAGAATTAAATCGAGCTAATCGACATTTGTTAACTAACGGTCATCCTGCTAAAGTTTCGCAGTTGCGCTCCCGACACTATAGATATATTGTGTCCACCTAATATAACCATGATCAGTAAATTCATCCTTAAGAGGTTGTTCATAATCACGGTTGGGTCAAAATAATCGTTTTACCCCTAAGAGTACATCTTGTCCTTAAGCCCTACTGACCCCCTTTTTTGAACAATTCGTTTCAGGTATAACCTATAAATCGAATCCTTCTCGGGTCAATGAGACGGTGGGACCCTTTGTTCAAGATCTGGATTCATTGCTTAAAGGAATAACCTATCTACTAACCCTATAACGGGTAGAAGTTAATTTCATCTTGCACCCTATGTTCCCAATTTTCCACCTAGTTTTACCCGTGAAATGGGAGGTTTATTGGGTCAGCGCTAAAATGTTTCCTTCACCTGTGCATATAAAATGATCATCATGTGTGAACAGACGTTCATAGTTACCTTAAGATTAAGATTAAGTTACCTAGGTCATCAATAAACGAAATAGTTAGTTTTAAACAGTAAACAATGTGTAAACAATGTTAAAACGTAAAAGTTACTATTTCATGGTATAGTCTAATGAAAACCCTTTACAAACGATGCCCCTACTTTCATGTCTCTACATGAACGATTCATAATCACATCATTTGTACTAACTACAAAGCAGACCACATCTATAGTGTCTCCAGAATAAGGTGCCCAACCTTATCCATAGACTATAGATTGTTTAGGCTATATACTTGAACTTGATCCACATTTATGTCTCTATATAAAGTACATGTTTTCTCAATAATAGTCTGGGGTCCTTAGTTTATTAGATTCAAGACTATAGAATAACTTTATTAATAACCAATTTATTGAATAGAATATGATTTGTATTACAAACTATGGGTTTTAGAATGTAAACTCAAACACTTAGTTCATTGGATTGAATTAATGTTGTCTAAATGTCAAATAAAATACCTTGATTTTAGAAAATAAATAATTTGTGTTAATAAAACCACAAAACACGAGATTTATGACACCAATTCTAATATATAGTTAATTATAGATATGATCTATAATTCAAACTATATCATTGGAGATGGAGGAGAGACAGAGAGAAAAGATGAAGAAGAAGGAGAGAGAACTAGGGAGAGAAGAGAGAAAAGAAATTAAGAATAAAAAAGTACTTTTTTTCCATGTCATTTTGCCATTGGAACACTTTATAATTTTTTTATATTAAATTGAATGATATTTTTGTTGGAGACGAACTTTTTAAACTTATTCTTCAAAATTCGAGGATTAAAATGACTAATTTGAAAAGTCAAGGACTAAATTGACTAATTTGAGAATTTAGATACTAAGTGCACCTATTCGTCAAAACTCAAACACCAAAAGGCTATTTTTCCCTATAACCTATTTCCATTTCAATTTTCAAACAATGTTTTTAGGATATTTAGTAAATTATTTTTCTACATTAAAAGATTTTGTTCCTTAAGCTAAATGTTACCATTCAAACTTTTGTACTCTTTAAATTATATATATAGCATAAGGAGTAATAAAAACTTAAATCCAATAGAGCAAAAGCAAAGAGAAAGAAAAACCACAAAAGCAAGAGCAAGAGAGAACATAAAGATAATAAGAAGCATAATCCTAATTTGCCTGTTGATAGCACCGAAAGCGTGCTGCTTCATCTACTTAATTTGGGGCCATTTCTTATTTTGATGTGTTCTTTTTTTTTTTTTTTTTTTTTTTGTAAACCCATCACGAAAATTTAAGAGGTAGATTGGAGCACTAAAAGATGATGTTAAATCAAGCCAAATCGAAGCTGATTGAATCAAGGGAGAAAGAAGCTGCTTGCAAAATTATGAAAAAACCCCTACGGGAGCATTGAACAACAGTGTAACGACGCCTTGCTCAACACTTTTTTCGACAGCTTCAATTTTTTGGAGATGAGGGCAGCACTACGGTCCTCCCCTATGGCGCCTCAAGGCTACGAACTTTGACAAACATTAATCCATACGATTTTGCCTGTCTAATTCATTCAATTATTTTTATAAAATCGTTTCCAATTTTGGCTGTCAAATTCATTCAATTACACCCCAAAATTTGGAGCTTTAGATAGAGTTTCAGTCATTTGGAGGTCGTTCAAGATCTCAAGGTGAGAATCAAGGCAAGATTGACGAGCTTCAAAGGTGGAGATTGCTTCGAAAGTGGGGTTTTCTTTGTTTCCTTTAGTTTTCATTGTCGATTATGATAGTGGCAATGTATAAGAATATGTATATAGCTATGATACCTGGATAAACGTTTTAGTTCCTGGGTATCGATAAACTTATTTAAGGATATATGTTAATGCAATAGTATTTTTTCTTAATGTTTGTCTTTAAATGCTTTTAAATATTTTTGTTCTTTATTACATTGATTTACGATAAATTTGCATATCTATAACAAAAGTCTTAAATATTTGCCCTTCTCTTCCTCGAGATTTCATCGTCTTCCTCTTCGATTTCTTTCATCGTCTTGATTCTTTTCCTCTTCTTTTTTTCTAGGATTTCTTTCCATCATCTTTCTTATTTTTCAATTATTTTTTACGTCGTTAAATCTTTCCATCGTATTTCTTCTTTTCTGATTTTGTGATTTCTTTCAACCGCCTTTTTTCTTTTTTTATTCTTTTTTACATCGTTTAATATTTACATCTTCTTCTTTTCTTATTCTTTTTTACATCGTTTAATCTTTCCATCGTCTTTTTTTTTTACGCGTTTACATTTGGGTAACCAAATCTAAACGACTGTGATAAGACAAATAATCTTGAAAAAAAATCATAGCCAAATGTAAACAATCATGTAAAAAAAATAAAAGATTGTGTATAAAGAATCTTGAAAAAAATCATTTAGATTGGAGTAGCCAAATGTAAACGATCGTGTAAAAAAAAATAAAAGATTGTGTATAAAGAATCTTGAAAAAAAATCATTTGGATTGGAGTAGGCAAATGTAAACGATCATGTAAAAAAGTAAACGATCGTATAAATAAATCTAAACGATCGTGTAAAGAAATCTAAACGATCGTGTATCAAAAGAATTAAAAAAATCGTGAACCAAATTTTTTTAAAAAAATTTAGATTTGGGTCCCAAAATCTAAACGATCGTGTAACAAAATTAAACAATAGAATTAAAAAGATAAATTGTAGCCATATCTAAACGATCGCATATAAATTGTAGCCATATCTAAACAATCGTGTATAAATTGTAGTCATATCTAAACGATCGCGTATAAATTATAACCATATCTAAACGATCGCGTATATATTGAAGCATATCTAAACGATTGCGTATAAATTGAACCATATCTAAACGATCGCGTATAAATTATAATCATATCTAAAAGATCATCTTGTAGCCATATCTAAACGATCGCGTATAAATTATAGCCATATCTAAACGACCACGTATATATTGAACCATATCTAAACGATCGCGTATATATTGAACCATATCTACGATCTAAACGATCGCGTATAAATTATAGCCATATCTAAACGATCGCAAATATATTACGCGCGCGTTATTGACGGCGTGGTTGACGGGGCATTTTTGATATTTTACACGGTGAGCCTATGAGCTTTTTCCGTTTTTGGAATTGTTTTATACAGTGTAAATATCTTGCTGCTTTTTTATATTTTTGAAAAGACCCCTTACTTTTTTCATAAATTCCATATTTGCTCTTATTGGTTTTGATTATTGTGGGACGATTTTTCAGTTCTTTCTCTTCTTCTTTGCGATTTATTAATTTGCTCTTTTAGGTTTTTTTTTGTAACGACCCAACTCTTTATACTAAGTTGAGATTATTACTACTTAAAGGAAAATAAAAAAATAAAAAATAAAACAAATGTTCATAATCAAAACCTCAAATACTCATTAAAATCATAAATAAACAAATGTAATTATAAATAAAACTAAAAAAAAAAAATCTTAGCTCGAACCCTATTTAGTTTTAAAAGAGTAAAAATGAAAATGCATAAATAATGAAATCAAAACTAATAACATAAAGGCGGAAGCAAAATGTTTTCCTATGGCACGCCACGATCACTTCTTGTCATTCGCTAGCTTTCCTCTACCCTTGCCTCTACCTTTGCCTGAAAAATTAAACATTAAAAAGTGAGATAAAAATATACTCAGTAAGGGACCTACTACTAGTCCCACTAGGTGTCTGTTAACTTCCTATTAAAGTCCTGTAAAGTAGTACCCCTAAACTGGTATGTTCCCAAACACGCGTAATTTGTGATCCCGTAGGAATATCTCTGGTCTTCGGTGAATCCAAAGGAACACCTAGGACAAAACTGGTCTTTGGTGAACACAAGGAACACCTAGGACAAAACTGGCCTTTAGTGAACTCGAAAGAAACTAAGACAATCAGGTTGTGAGCGACCCCGTTGAGTCACTTGTAAACATATCATCTCATACTGAACTTGTGATCCGTTGGACTACACAGTCATAAAAGGTGATGATACCGAGGGACACCCATGTGGGTACGACTCTAATAGATAAAGTTAACAATACACCATATCCATAGCATGTAGCATAGTATAGCATCATAAGTATGACACAAATATTAATAATAGCATTCTAAATCATGAGACTAATATTTCATGCATTAACATCAACATCATCAATCGTCATCAACATAACTCAGTCAGAACTATCAGTCATCATAAGCATAAACTAGTCATGACTATCAATCATCATAAACATAAACACATTATGCAAATTAGCTACATCAATGCATAATGGAAAAATTACATGCAAGCTCTTACTTCAATTCGAAGGTTTAGTAGGAGAATCTCTTATCTGAAGATTAGCTTAACCAAGTGCTAATAGAAATAGTCAAGTTTTCTCGAACAATGAAGTCCTAAATAGTAAGAGAAAATACTAAATTCAATAACTTAATTAACAGTTGATTAAGGATCCAAAAATCCAGTTGATTCAACTTAGCCAAAGTTGAGGTCGGATCCAATTCAACCTTAATTTAAGAAAAATCCACAGCACTAACTCCCAATTGAAATCTAACCAAAATAATCCAAAATTAAATTATTTAGGGTCCAAAATTAATCTTTGTTGGGCATTAACTAAAACTCAATCAAACTTACCAAAACTTATCAAAAATAGGTGAAAAATGGCCAAAAATAAGCTTGACGACTCAAAATGGCTTAGCTAAAGTGGGAACCGGCTCGGATGCAGAATGAGAAGTCGGCTCGGGTAGAGGGGTCAGCTCGCACTACGGCTCGGATGCTGAAAACGGCTCAAACAAAGAAGCAGCTTGGTTGGCTCAGCTAAGACATGGCTTGCGGAGAGTTGTAGTTGGCGTACGACTGGCGTACGGTTGGCGGGCAACTCGATGCGAAGAACAACTAAGACGCTGCAAGTCTCGCAATGACTCGGATGAATGGCAACTCTTCGAACGGCGGCCGGATTGGACGAGACGCACAGATCGACGATGGATGACGACTTTTCAACGGCAATTTGCACGATGAAACGGAGTGGAGAATGGGTTGGAGTTACAAACAATGGAGCAATGACTAAACGAACGACTCATCAACAGCACGACTAAACTTGGGACAGTGAGACGGAGGTGGACAGTTGACGCGACTTAGGACGAACGGCTTGCACGGATCGGGCAGATGGCTTGCACGGAGAAGCAGCTCGAGTCATTGCCTGCTTTCAACGACTATCAACGAAGGGGATGCAGCGGTTGAACGGCGAGCGGCGGTGCAAGTGCGGCGATTAAGGCTTAGGATTTGTGAAGAAGAATAAGGATGAATAGTAATCACGTAAACCGAGGCCTATTTAAAAGAAAAATAATAATAATAATAAAATTATTACTATTTTCTTTTCTTTTTCCTTATTCTTTTCCAAATAAAATCTCATACCCACTCTCTTCATTTAAAACCTATAAAATCTTTCTCTCTTCAATAACTTCTCCCACCAAATCTTCTTTTCATCTTTCCAAAACAATATATCCTTCAATAATTATACTATCTATATAATATAATTATTTTAACTTCAAATTTAATTAATTATATAATCACATTATAATTAATCACAATTCCTTCAAATACAATTCTCCCAACCACAATTCACTTAAAACAACAAATTTCAATCATAAATTCTAAATTTCAATTAATTAGATATTTTTCCAAAATAACTAATAAATTCTAATTTCTATAAACTAGATTTCAACAATTAAATCAAATAACACCCAAAATAATTTCGACAATTGTCAAAATTAAACTTAAGATAATTAAGAATAAGATTACCTTAATTTGGGGCGTTACATTCTTCCTCTTTAATATTCTTCTTCATCTTCCTCATCTTTGCCAATATCAAGATCGTTGTAGTGAGTTTGTTTTCGACAAGAATTCTAAATATTGTTTTTGTTTGAATTGTTTAGAAGATTATAAAATTTTGTTAAAAATTCTATATTTCACTATAAAGATCGTTTTTGTTTTTATTTGGGGTAAAAGTTCTAAATTTTTTTTTCATTTCAGTTGTTTAGAAAATTTAAATATTACTGTAAGAATTCTATATTTCATTATGAAAATCGTTAGTTTGAATTTTTTCACGATCATTTACATTGAACTACATGACCGTTTAGAAATATCAACATGATCATTTACCTACATCAACACGGTCGATTATCAATATCAACATGATCCTTTATTACATTAAATACATCACCATGGTCAAACGATCATTTACCTAGGTCAACACGATAGTTTTTTACATTCAATACGATCATATATCGTGGTCAAACGATTGTTAATCATGGTCAACACAATCATCTATCCTTGCATTATGTTTGTTATTATCGTTTTCTACATTTTATTCTTTTATTCAGTGATAGATGTATATCTATGTATATTTATTTCTTTCTATCACTATTGAATACTTAATTGTATTATCCTATTACAGAATATAACGTTTATTCCTATAGTTGTTTTTTATGGAGATCAATGGAATGGATGCAATGTCTATGAGAATTACTCTATCAATCCCCATCCCATAGCACCTCCTCACTAGGCTCAAGATGTGGCATGAAGCCAACCGACACCTGTCTACCTTCCTTAACCTGTAGCTCTTATCTAGATCGTTTATGACTTTAGACATAAAATGTGGACGAAAATATCTATACTTGAAAATAATAGTTTAAAATCTTTGCAAAACATCCTCAGGTTTACCTAACCAATGGCTCAACAATCCTATATAGACAAAATGAAATTCAGAGTTCCAACAAAATCAAAACCAAAACAAAAGTCAACAATCTCAAACCTTCATATAGTCTATTACAGACAATGGCAACTAAGTCCTCTCTTAGCTTAATTACAAATTATCATGCATGCATGAAATGAGCTGTATAAAAATCAAATCAAACTTCTAGTAGAGTAGGTTGATGCTTTAACCGATGCTGGAACCACGATCTCTATCGATAAGTTTAGTGTTTAAACATTGAAATGATGAGCTATAAAGCCCTATGAGTGAAATCTTTTAAAACAAAGCATGATAACGAAAACTTTAAGCAAAATCATGTATATAAACTTAGCAAAGCGACTTTCTTACTTAGGTTTTAACTTTCTCTTTTCTTTTTGTCTTGCTATACCTTGAACTCTTTGTATCTATGGGACGAAAGTTTAGGTATGGAAGTCCTATCCCTCGATACAATACCTACGAGATGAAACTCTAGGTGCCAGTAACACCCTATTTCACTATAGCTATCATGAGATTGAAAATCTAGATGTCCGTAAAGGTTATCATCTCTTACCTAGTCTATGTGATGGAAACTCTAGATGTGAGGCCCAGATCCAAGAGAGGAGTCCTATTAAAGAAGAACTTGATAAAAGGATTATTTTGTCTAAGTTTGAGACATTTGAAGAAGGTTGTGTTTTAAGGAAAGACAACGCGGGGTGAAAGTTTGCGGCAGTAAAGGAGTCGTTCTATTTAAAACTGAAGTTAGGCATTTTGTTGAGGTAATGCGAAAAAAGTCAGGAAAAAGGATTTGAAGTTTGTAGTCTATGGAGAGAATAAGAAGGCGAGGAAGAAGTTTGGCTTCCCCAGACGATAAGATTAGCATCTCAAGGGAATGTCTAATCTCGAGTGATAGCTGGCTACGCGTCAAGTTTAGATTGATTGTATTTCTCAGCAAGCAGCGAGATGACACATGTTAAGTACAATTCGAAACTGCAAGTAAAGAGACTTTTCGTAGAGTTTGACTGGACAAAAGGATTAGTATAAATAGGATCAAAGGGACCAAAGAAAGAATGATTCTCCTGAAAAGAAAGATTGGTTGTTCTAAGGAGTGGTTGTTCTAAAAAGTTGTCCTTGAAAGAGCTAAGAGTAAGCTGTATTTTTCGAAGGAACTGGGAGAGAAGAGAAAGTGAGCTAGATACTCTGGAAAGAAGAAAGTCAATTATTTCGTGAGTGACTTTCATAAATTAAGTATTCTTATATAAATGACTTTCGTAAAAGAAAAGATCTATTTTGTGAATGATTTTCTTAAAGAAATGTATTTGAAAGCATTCCTTTTGAGTCTGTGGTTATGCATACCGCGTCATGTACATCTATGTATTGTTCTGTTGCTGTTGATGTTGTTGTTTGAAAAAGAGAAAGCGATTGATTTCTATATGATGATTCTGGTGCTTGAAGCGAGTAAACCATTAGTCTTATTCCTATTTAGTGAGCAGCTGTTATGTGGGCACATTATGTGTAAAGGTATCATTCGGACGGCCTATGCAATGAGAAGTGAATAAGGAAAATTCCTGGACGTTGTTGATAACTTGCAGAAATACAAGTTATTGTGGCCTTTTATTTAAAATAGTGATACCTTATCGCATAAGAACAGAAGAAAACATGGGAAAAAGTAAAGAATTTGATTAACTTGTGTATCGCATAATACAAAAAAACTTCATCCTTGTTTTATCGCTCTTTACATGTCTTACCGCAGAATTTTAGGCAAAAAGAAGTAGAGCTTGGTGATACAACGTTACATGAAGAGACATGTTTAACCAATGCGATGACAATCATAACAAGCTAAATAATCTGATGCACTAGCAAACAAATTTGGTTGGTGTGAATGTAAAAAAAAAGGACAAAAAGACGTACGTGCAGTGTCGATCAAGCTTTAATCAGAGGCATTAATTTAGCATGGAATGTGAAAAACAGTAAAGTATAATCAAGGATCCTTTAGTTACGACTGTAGTTAATAATGTTTGTGATAACAAGTGAGACATTAGAAGAGAGTAACACATGAGACTTTATTAACCCAGTTCGGCAAATATTGTCTACGTCTAGGGAGCTGCTCACAGCTCGATGAGTAACTTTATTAATAGTCATCATAAACATCAAAACATCAATATAGCTTCTGTATACTTCTCAATACTATAACTATATGACATGTGTATTAACATCAGATTCCAGGCTCCCCCTGGAATAAGGAAGACTCCCGTCAACAGCGTCTAATGGTCAGGCTCCCCCTAAATGTATGAGTGACTTTATTAATCAAATCATCCACAGATTCATTCTGTATATTACTCATCCGCAGAACTCTACTTTAGGTAGTCATTGTTGCTCCAGAAGTTATAAACTACCTTTCGTTTCAGCCTCAGCCGCTTCAATGATCAATCGGAAGTTACGTCTTCGTATTCAGCACCCAAAAAATTTTCTCTCTATTTTTTCGCACGCATTTCAATCCTCTTCAGAGAACATATATAACCCGGCTTGTATCTTATATCCCTAAAGAATAGGAACTTATTTTATATCTTGGAGATAGTTGGAGTGATTCCCTAAATATAGGAGAATCAAATATTCATTGATTATCTTCTCTTTTAAATAAAACTTCTCTTTTAATTTTAAATATATTTCTTTAGACAAAGAACACTTCAACAGAATGTCTTGTCAATATCATCCCTTGCCTATTAATAGATGTCTTTACTTCAGAAAAAAGTGTACAAGAATTTGGATTGCAGAGCAAGCTCACAATCTTCCATTCCTCCTTTCTTGAGTTTATGTGAGAGCTTAAAACAAAAAGAGAGAGAGAATTCCACTTACCATTCCCCCTGAATAATCAGGCAAAAATCAGAACCAAGGAATATGAGAAATCATACTTTGAGGCTCAACACATTTCTCTATATACTAGTTTATGATTTTGTTGTATTAATTTGTAATATGAACTCCATGGTCGAAAGGCCTAAGGTTATATTTATAAAATCAGTACATTTCTTCCATCATTCTCCAATCTTTTCGTTGCTATCCATTTTTAATCTATTTAATTAGTTATGAAGCGACGCAATTTGTTATTAATATTACAAAATCAGAATGTTTGTCTTATAAGTTTTGTTTAGCTAAACGCGGATGTCAAAGCATTGTTCATTCGGAAGAAAGACAACCACATTTATAGAATCTCTTTACAAGTGAAAGCACGTATTGAACTAAATAAGCGGTAAAAAGATGGTAGCAATACAATCTCATCACCAAGTTCATCCTTCGAATAAATTATAGTGATGTTAACGTGTGTGGCGAAAGCACCAAGAGGTTGCTTGCGTTAAATGAGGATAAACTACTTGTAATACAAACAAACATATTAGATACAAATCATAGCTTAACTTTAAGTATTTTGATCCCGAAAAGAAAACAAGTATGGTGAAGGCGCATAGAGGACGTTTGCCACCTTCAGAAGAGGTCTTTATAGTAGAATTGTTGTGTAGGAATTGCGAAGTACAGATCAAGAACATTGTGTTAAATGCTCTAACTTGATCCTATTCGAACTCGATGAATTGGATGTGATTTTGGGAATGGATTTCCTGACCCAATTGTACCATGAGATATTAGATTGCTCCAAAAAGGAGGTAATACTAAGAGAGTTGGAAAAATTTGAAACTAAATTTGTAGGTGATAAGAAGATAGAATTGACGGGTATAGTTTCTGGCATAAAGCGAGAATGCTACTAAAGAAAGAGCATAACGCACCTCTTAGAGCATGTGGTGGATGTCCAGAAAATAAAAAGTGATCCAAGTCATGTACCTATAGTTTGTGAGTATTTTGATGTATTTTCAGAAGAGGTGAGCGAGTTACCCTCAAAAAGAGAAATTGTGTTTACCATTGAAGTTATACCTGAAACCAACCAATTTCTCAAACCCCTTACCGCATGGCACCGCGCGAGTTGAAGGAGTTGAAGAATCAACAGGAAGAGTTACTCGAGAAAGGTTACGTCCGACCTATTACTTCCCTTTTGGGAGCCTCTGTCCTATTTTTAAAGAAGAAACATTACAAAAAATCAGAGGTTTGCTGACGCAGAAAGAGGCTTTGGGAAAAGGGATGTTGTAAGAAGAACCTATTTACAACGCCGTGAAGAAGCTATCGGCAGTAGAAAGGTATGGTGACGTCGTACAATAAATGTCGATAGAGGGTGAGGCTTCCACGATGCCGAGGAAGGAGACATCATAAATTTTTTTAATTTAAATAATAATATAGATGTTTCATGACGCCATGCATGTATGCTTCGTCGTTTTCCCATAACTATCGATGTTGCATGCAATGCGTCATGAGAGGTCGATCTTTCGCTGACATTGTTTTAACCACATTGACAAAGGTAGAATATTTAAAATATTCTGACAACCATATCACCATGCCAAATTGCATGGCATCGTGAGAGGTCGCACCTCTGCTGACGTGGGGTCAGTAACGTCGTGAAATGTGTGACAATTTGACAGGCTTCTCACGATGCCATAAATGTGACTGCATCAGAAGTTCTTGGAGAACCAAGGACACCATAAGCGATGGCGTTGCTAGTTAGGGGTTTTCTCAATGTTTTTGAGCTACATCCGGAGATCCCCTTTCAATTTAGTTCTACATCCACAGAACACAGACGCACGTGAAGAAGAAAAGAGAAAAGAGAGAAGAGAGAAAGAAAATAGAGGAGAGGATCGATCGGAGACCTTGCCATCGCCGTTCGTGGTTCCGTGTCTGCCGCCATCATCGACCGCCACCCACCACCCTCGTGTCGTTGTCTATTTTGTTTGTCGTCTCTACCAGTAAAAAAAAGTGTATTTTATTCTTTTTTTCGTTTCTCAACAATATATATTGGATTGTAAGTTAGGCAATAATGTATATTATAGAATGTACAAAATTTAGTACATTGAATAAGTAAATATGTAATTTAAATTGCAAATTGAAATTGTTAGAGTTATTCAGCTATAATGTATATTTAATTGTTTAAGGACCAAATTCTACGTGTAAATAAAATTTATCAATTGTAATATGTTAGGGAATGATTATTATTGAAATTGTGATATTGATTAAATTTTTAAATGTATAATATTGATGAAATTGAAGAATTTGAAACTTTTTATTTATGTGTTGTGGCTTTCTTGCAGTTATGGTAGCCTGTAGTTTATTATTTGTGAACACGAGTTGTTTGTTAGAAGTAGGAGTGTGTTTATTTAGTTAGAATTATGGTTGCTCTTAGTGCAAGATAATTACACGTATTTATGTTTTAGGTGTTTAACGATGGACAAGAGTTGGATGAACATTAGGAATAAGTTATCGATTGAGTATAGAGAGGGAGTTTTCAAATTCTTAGACATTGTGAAGTATCACGTCGATGAGTACGGACTAATAAGGTATCCAGCAAAAGATGTATGAACTCTAATTGGGACTCATTAGAGGGTGTGGAGAGAAATTTATTAACCATCGAAATGTGCCCCTCCTACACATAATGGGTATATCATAGAGAGCCAGTGAACTTGTATAAAGGTATAGAAAGATTTGATGAAAAAACTAGTACTAACCCTTTTCATAAAGGAACTAGTAGTGACCCTTTCCATATTGAAGGAACCAGTAGTAATCTATTTTCTAAAGATAATGAAATGTTGAGAATGTTGCATGATTTACAAGGTTTGATCGAACACAAAGAAGAAACGACGGAGGAAGTAGGTTTGGAGAATGACATCCCATTCAATAGTGGTGTAGAAGAGGAGATAGAAAATATATTTGATGAGTTATTAAACCAAGCTCGTTTGAGTGTTCAAAATTTTTATTCCTAAACTTTTTGGTTACGTAGATGCACATCAAGGTTCTTAACGGTTGGAGTAACAAGTTGTTCAACATGTTATTACAAATGTTAAAACGTGCATTTCCAATGTGTAGTACTACTATCCCTAACTCTTTCTATGAAGTGAAACAAATGTTGCATGAGTTGGGCTTGTGATACGATTCTATCCATGCATGTAAGTACGATAGTCTTTTCAGAGGGAATTCGTCGATTTGGCACATTGTTCAAGTTGTAATGGGTTTCGGTATAAGGCTAGTCCTATCAGAGGGGAAAAATTTTGTACAAGGTATTGCGACACTTTCCATTGATACCGAGATTACAAAGATTGTTTGATTCGCAAGAGTGCTCTTTAGAAATGAGATGACATCAAAATAAACAAGTTGAAATGGATGCCGTGTTGAAACATCCAGCTGATGCGGAAGGATGGAAACATTTTGATTCTGAATTTCCTGAGTTTGCTTCAGATCCACAGAATGTTCGTTTGGGATTAGCTTCTGATGGGTTCAATCCTTTTGGGCATATGAGCACCACATACAATTTGTGGCCTATGGTTTTAATTCCTTACAATTTGTCACCTTGGAAATGCATGAAAGAGTCTAACTTCTTCATGTCATTGCTAATACCTGGTCCAAGATCTTCCGATAAGGAAATTGATGTTTACCTTCAACCATTAATTGATGAACTGAAACGATTCTCTTACCGGTTAATTTTTTCATTGTATGCTACCTTGTTATGGATTATTAATGACTTTTCAGCATATGGTGATTTATTCAGATGGAGTAAGAAAAGGTATCGGGCATGTCCCATCTGCATGGAAGATAAATCGTCATTTGGGATAAGAGGCAAAATAGCTTTCGTGGGACACCGACGTTATCTTTCTGATAATCATGTTTGGCATGGAAGTAAGTTACATGATGGAAGTCTAGAGTGTAGGCCTCCTTCAATTGTTCTAAATGGGCATGATATCTTGGAACAAGTAGATTTTCTTGAGTTTTCAATGATGAGTAAACATCCATCACTGAAAGATAAAAACAGAAACTCTAAACTAGATGAAAATAAGTATCTTTTTCAATCTAACTTATTAGCCAAGTTTACTAATACGTCATAAATGGGACATAATGCATATTGAAAAGAATATTTGTGACAACTTGGTAGGTACACTGTTGAACATTGATACTTGATAGAAGTCGGTAACAGATTGGTGAAGTCCCATGCAAGTTACATGTAAACTAGCAGCGAACGAGTTGCATTTTGTAACTTCCTAAAATCAGTTAAGTTTCCCGATGGATTTGTTTATAATATTTCACAATGTGTGAATGAAAGAGATAGGAAAATATAAGGTCTTAAGACTCACGACTGTCACGTTCTACTTCATTGACTTCTACCTATTGGTATTCATGCACACTTACCAAAAATGTGTACACCGTTGTCACTAAGCTTTATAGTTTTTTTGTGACCTGTGCATGAGGACGATAAGAGTAAATGATTTAGACCGGTTACAAGCAAATATTATTATCATACTTTAAAAACTGAAAAGAATATTTCCACCTTCTTTTTTCAGCATAATGGTACATCTTGTTGTTCACTTAACGTATAAAACAAAGGTCACTAGTCTGGTTAATTACAGTTGGATGTATCTCATTGAAATAAGCCTACACACGTTGAAGCAATACGTCCAAAACAAAGCATATTCCGAAGGGTCCATTGCCGAAACATATGTCATGAATTAATCAAGTATCTGCTGTTCAAGATATTTAAGTGGGATTGAAAATCATTTTCTCGAGATGAATGAAATGATGATAGCATTCCTTAGGACGAGATAGTTGGTGAGTTTGAAGAGTTTATGCAGAAGGTATGACCATTAGGCGCGGTAAGTTCAAGATCTCTATCACAAGAACAGAAGTGCCAGATCCATTTATACATCTTGAACAATGTAGATGAAATTGTTGAGTACCGTAAGTACGTACTTCCAACTCTAAATACTTCACTAGTGCTTTATATTTTCTTAAGTTATAATCGTAAAAAACTCACAACAATGAACTTTAGGAAACACTTAAGGCTGATACGTCATCATGCAAGCAGTGTTGTTGACTTATTCAAAAGACAACACGAGCATTTCTTGATTGGTTTAGAGATTAGGTATGTATGTGGAGTACATAAATCCATTTGGAATTTCCCTAGGCTTATTTCACAGACGTATATAGTTGTTAACAAAATAATTTTAGGTCATCGAAACGCATGAGAGGGACAACCTTTTGCATGATCTTTTCTCACTTGTGATGAGACCTTCACTTGACGTTTGATCCTACATTTGATGCATTGTGGGTAGGGTACGATTTCACACGATAAATTATGATTCCCGACGCACAACACAAAATCGTGAAGTCATTGTAGTCGGTGAAAGCAATGCAAGCAGAAGCAATGACAATAATTTTTACAGTGTATTAGAAGAGGTTCTTTCTGTGGCATATCCGATAGAACATCGTGTTTGGCTATTGAAGTGTAGATGGTTTGACACGGACAAGAATAAAAATCATAGAACACACGTGGAATTAGGGTAAAATTCTATCAACACATCCCATTTTTTATTTCCTAAAGAACCAGTCATTCTCGCAATAGGCACATCAAGTTTTTTACATTGACAACCCAAAAAATGGTGCTAATTGGAAGGTTGTTCAGGTGGTCCAAAATAAACGTATATAGGACGTACCCAAAGTGGATGATGTTGAGGATCAACAATTGAATGTACTCGAAATTATTGTTAGTCATCATGTCATGGATCACATTGAGGATTACACCCTGAGTAGAGTCGATATTAATTCTACCGTGGTGGAAAGATCAACTAGTTGTCATGTCGATGAGGACTTTATAAACCATAGTGATGAACAATTATCCTGTAACGCCCCGAAGCTCGAGGTAAAATTTTTAGCATTTTAAGTGAATTTTAATAATATAATATTAATTATATTATTAGTATTGGGTATTATTGTTATTTCAATTTTAATGTTAATATTTTTCCTTTTACTATTTACTTAATATAAATATTAATATTATTATTTAATATTATTATAACTAATTAGTATTAATGTTTTATTATAAATTATTATTTTTTTATTTAATATATATTATTATTTATTTTATAATTACTTAATATTAATATTTTAATATTAATTATATTTATTTTTTTTAATATATATATATAATAAAATAATAATTTTTTTTTAAAAGGGAAACCCTAAGGCGCGAAAGCCCCCCTCTCTTTTCCGTTCATTCTCTCATTCGCTGTGTTCGCGCCGCCACCATCTCCGTTCCTCCTTCTCCTTCTTCTTCATCTCTTCTCCATCCGACAACGCCACCACTGTCCTCTTTAACCTTCTCCTTATTCTCCGACAGCGCCAGCACTGCCGCCTTCGTCTCCGTCGTCAGAATCTCACCGCCCCAGCCTTCGTCTGCCGCGCCCATCCATTTCCGATCCCTCCTCGGCCTCACACAACAACAGACATGTCGGCCGCCTCTGTCCCAACCGCAGGTGGTATCCCCTCCTTTCAGTGCCGTGCCTCGTGCGTCGTCTGCGAATCGCCGCCGCCCTCGTTCGCCGGAAGATAATAAACCAACCGTGGCTGCTCGATCTCATCCAACCCGACCCGAGAACCCATTTCGAGCCGAGCCGCGAGCTACTCGAGCCGAAAACCAAACCAACCCAAGCCACGAGCCGCGAGCCGAGCCGAGGACCGAGCCGCGAGCCGAGTTGAGTCGAAGCCGAGCCGAGCTGAGCCGAGGACCGAGCCGTGAGCCGAGCCGCGAGCCGAGTTGAGTCGAAGCCGAGCCGAGCCAAACCGAACGCCTTCAAGCCAAGCCGAGCTCCTTGTTTCACTGAGCCACCTAAGCCTCCCTTCCTTCACTCCGGGCCACGGTGAGTCTTCGGTAAGGATTGTTTTCGATGAATTCCCTAATGTTGCTACATCCGATTTGAGTTTGAATATTGGAATAAGATATGGCCCTACTTTTCTCCCTTGAAGGTAGTAAGGAGTTGACGCTTAAGTTCTCGGGTCCCGCGGCAGGCTTGTTTGGAGATAGCTTTCCTTTCCTTGGATAAGTCAACGGGTGTCGCTTCGGACCTTTTAAAACGACTTCTACTAGAGTCATCAACTAAAACCTTTGTGTTTTCGTTTAGGTTGATCCGTTGAGCGTGGATTCGATCGAGGGGCATAACCGAGTATCAGGTAAGGGTTTTCCTACTACTGGACCTCGAATCGAGGCTGGAAACGTAATAATCCACAGGGGATTACACGTTAGTAACTGTACCGAATAAATGTATGTGTGATTGACTTTTAAGTATTGTTGCTATACTCTTGTCTGAGGTAAAGGTAACGCGACCGCTAGTTGTAGCTTGTGTGCTATCGGGTGTAAGGAGTTGCTTGCGGATAGACCCCGATGCTGGATGTTCGGTATAGGGTGGTTATGTTAATGGGCCACGTTGTAGATTGGAATTTTATGTCGATGGACCCTGAAGTTTACGGTTAGTTACGTGGTAGTCATTGGTCTGGACATTGATCGTGGAGTTGGTCGGGGAAGGACGGTGAGTCCGATTTTGATTGATTTGTTGATTGGGTCTAGGGGTTGCCATAATGGTGTGCGAATTGGAAACGCGTATAGCAATTGAGGGTGTAGTTGATTAAACCTATACTATCTGACTGACAAAGCCTATGGCGGAACTGTAATATGAATGTCGTTGGGGTGTGACTGTTGTAGACGGTTTAGTATGGACTGAGGGGTAACGGTTAGCTTCATCTATGGGGTAGTGTGCCTTACGGATATGTGCATCCTTCGGGAGCACTAGACTGATATGTGCATCCTTCGGGAGCACTAGACTGATGTGTGCATCCTTCGGGAGCACTAGACTGATATGTGCATCCTTCGGGAGCACTAGACTGATAGATGCATCCTTCGGGAGCACTAGACTGATAGGTGCATCCTTCAGGAGCACTAGACTGATGTGTGCATCCTTCGGGAGCACTAGACTGATATGTGCATCCTTCGGGAGCACTAGACTGATATGTGCGTTCTACGGAACCACTAGACTGTTATGTAGGGTACCCTCGAATAGGAAGTTAACTGTTGTCCCCTAACGGGCCCAGTAGTGGGTCCCTTACTGGGTATGTTTATACTCACCCTTTTCTCTTCTTTAACTTTTCAGGTAAGGGCACAGCGAGGGGCAGACTGACGAGAGGCAGGAAGGATGCGTGAAGGCCATATGGACGCGTCTGGTTTTCTTATTGCTTCCGCTGATGTTTTTTTTTGTTAGAATATGTGGTTTTGTGATTTTGAGTTGATGACCTGAGTTTTTATTTGAAACTTTTGTGACTGTGATTTAAAATAGGGCCCGATACTGTTTTTTTGTAATATTTCTAACGTTTTAAGAAATCGTAACCGGTCCGTTATGAATTTTATGTTGTGTGGTCGAGTTTTGGTATTGAGTAGTGACCTCAGCTTAGTCCGGAAAGTTGGGTCGTTACATATCCATTCAAAGTAGATCAAGCGATGATGAAGAACAATAAATGGCAAATCACGTATTCATAGTTTTTCGTTCTTTTACATATTCAGTTTCACGTACTCTTATATTTTTAATTAATTTTGGTTTAGATGTCCACAGGTACTATATCTCAATTTTCCGCTAGTTTTTATGAGAGTTATGGTCTATTCAATTTTAATGTCGAGGAGTTTAATACCATTCTAGGCACGTCATCGATCGGCGACACATCTAGTTAGTCATAAATACATAAGCAATTATTTATGCGTAAGTCTTTTTGTTAAGTTCAACCTCCTACTCCCACTCCCAAGAGATGACAGCACTTCAGGAACCTGGAGTTGGAGACATATGTTGCACAGAATGGAAAGATCCTCATATCCATCTCTCCATGCCAGGACAAGCCTATCTCGCGATACGCCATTTGCTTTAGCAATACCATCGATGTTTAATGCGAGATACTTTTCCAGGTTTGCTTTCTTAAGTGGGTTATTGTGACACCAGAGTACATCGAGCTCGTTAAGGGCAATTTACAGGTAAGTTTTTAAATCACCCGAACATATATGTTACCTATATGTGTATATATATACATATTCTCAATCCTAATTCATGTGTACTTTTCTTTGACATCAATGGTTCGTGCTAGATTTCACTAATCTGGCACCTACTCAGTTTGTTGAGCATCAGATGCTCAGCATGTGAAAAGAGTTTAAAGGACAGAACCACTGCCATTACAAGAAGTTCGATGATCCTGTGAACAGGCTCGTGTGAACCTACCCCCAGATTGAGCAATCGGATGCAAGATTGACACTTTCTATGCCATTACTAGCTCATTCGACAATTTCAGGTGATTTGGTACTTTTAATGTTCTTAAATGATACTTCATTTGTTTTTTTATGTGAAATATATTTAAACTTAATTTCGTGTCATTGTTGGTTCGAAGGCATGGGAAACTTTCATTTTATGGGACACCGGTGTAGATTATGTGTTTAGTTTTATGTTTTTAGGGTATAGGTTGTTCGTTTTCATTATGTTTGTAATTTTTGAACTACGAACGTGTACTTTTGAATTATTTTTAATATAAATTTCATTCGGTATTTCATTATATTTATGTTTATTGTTTTTAGTATTTGAATGAATTTAAACCAAATTCGATTTCAATTTGCAAAAAAAAAATTAAATAAAAGAAATTAAAAATATATATTATAATAAGGATTTCGCGACGCACATTATGCATCACAAATGGTCATTATGACGACATGACGTTGATAGACGGTCTGCTAGCACCGCATCAGTGGTTCATGTACGCTGACGTACTTGATGACGTCGGCATTAACCTGTTTGCGAATCTGCCACCAAACGTCGACAGTTTCCCAATGCAGACGTGTTGACCATGTCGGTAAACACTATATCAGCAGTAACCCTTTGTCGATGCTGGCCCATTAGGGTGTGGGGAGAGCCTCTCACGATGCATTCTTGGCTTCGGTTGACTCATCTCTGCTTCGACAGACCCCTTGTTCTTGTAGTGAAAGATGGATCATTGAGGCTGTCTATCAACTACTGACAACTGAACAAAGTGACAATTAAGAACAAGTATCCTTTGCCACGTATAGATGACCTCTTTGATTAACTGAAGGGAGCCTCAGTGTTCTCCAAGATAGATTTGCATTCAGATTACCATCAACTAAGGACAAAAGCGTTAGATGTGCCGATAATAGCCTTCAGAACGCATTATGGGCATTATGAATTCTTGGTAATGGCTTTTAGGTTGATAAATGCCCCAGCCACTTTTATGGACTTGACGAATAGAGGATTTTGTCATTACTTGGATTAGTTCATCATAATCTTTATTGATGATATCCTGCTTTATTCGCAAGACGTGAAGAGGCACGCGTAACACTTGCAGATTGTCTTTCGAACCCTGCGGGAGGAGAAACTATTCACAAAGTTTAATAAGTGCAAATTTTTGGCTAAATTAAGTGGTATTCCTTGGACATCATATATCCTTAGATTGGTTGAAGTTTATTCACAAAAAGGTTAGGCGGTTGAGGGTTCGAAGTGCACTAAGATAGTTTCTGAAGTGTGAAGCTTTCTTGGCTTGGCGAAGGCGCTTTCTTTAAGGATTCTCTAGAATAACCCTTCTATTAACAACACCTACAAAGAAGGAGACAAGATAAAGTGGACTAATGGGTGCAAGAAGAGCTTTTAGGAATTAAACCACAGACTTACCTCTGTACATATTCTCGCATTACCAACGCCTAAAAAGGAATATAAAGTCTCTTGTGACACATCTCACCAAGGATTAAGATGCATTCTGATGCAAGAGGGAAGAGTGATAGGCTATGCATCTACACAATTTAAATTGTATGAATGCAACTACCCAACACACAACTTAGAATTGGCCGCCATAATCCACACATTAAAGATTTAGCGACATTATCCTTTGGGAGAAGGTGCAACATCTTCACTAACCATAAGAGCCTCAAATACATGTTTGACCAAAAGGAGTTAAATTTGAGGCAAAGGCGTAGGATGGAACTTATTAAGGATATTGATTGCACTATTGCGTATCATCCTGGGAAGACTAATGTTGTAGCTGACACGTTGAGTAGAAAGAGATTCAGCACAAGAAGTGGAGGAAGAATAACCTTACTATAAAAGTCGAGAGACTATAAGGGGATCTTGACTTCTGGATTAGTTGGAAATTTAGTAACTCTATTTCAGGTTAAGCCCACCTTTGAGGAAGAAATTGTTAGGAAACAACCTGAAGATTCTGCATGAAGAAGACTGGCTGCAAAAGTAAGATGCGAGAAACGATCAGACTTCATGTTTAGAAATGATGGCTCATTGTTAAGGGATAGCAAATTATGCATTTCAAACAATCAAGCATTGAAGGAAAGTCTTTTGGAGGAAGCACACAACTCAGCTTATGCGATGTACCTCGACAGTACTAAGATGTACAAGACTTTAAAGGTCCACTATTGATGGCCAAGTATGCAAGGGAGATAGTCATGTTTATGGCCAAGCATTTGATTTGTCAACAAGTCAAACCACAACGCTAGAAGGTTGGTGGATTATTGTGTCCCTTGCCAAGTCCCAAGTGGAAATTAGACCATATTACTGTGGAATTTTTATTTTGATTACCCAAAACCTTAGGTGGTTTTGATGGAATTTGGGTAATTGTTAACAGATTCACCAAGAGAGCACTTTTTGTCCCTATCAAACATACCTTCCCAATAGAAAGATTGGCTAAGTTATGTGTTGACAAAATTATAAGCCAATATAGAATGTCTGTCTATAGTTTCAAACTAAGATTCATGTTTCACCTCCAAGTTTTAGCCAAAGTTGCAAGATGCATTGGGGACTAAGTTACGTTTCAGTACTGTGTTACACCCCCACACGGATGGTTAATTTGAAAGGTCCATTCAAATATTGAAAGACATGCAGGGAGATTGCTTTCTACAATTCAAGGGGAGTTGGGATGACCATTTGTCTTTAATTGAGTTTGCTTACAACAATACTACCATTCTAGCATTGGAATGGGCCTTTTTGAAGAGTTATATAGGAGGTAATGCAGAAATCTAGTATGCTGGAAAGAAGTCAACGAGAGAAAATTTTATGGATCAAAGCTGGTCCAGATGACGACAGAAGCATAAAAGTAATCAATGATAATTTCAAATTTTCTAACAATAGACAAAAGAGCTACATGGACAATCATAGTAGAGCACTGGAATTTAAAATTGGAGACAAGATTATTCTAAAACTATCACCATGGAAGGGAGTGATTAGGTTTGGAAGGAAGGACAATCTAATTCCAAGGTAGATAGGACCTTATGAGATTCTAGCATGCGTGGGATCGATAGCTTATAAACTAGAATTGTTCGCGGAGTTGTCTAGGATTCGTAATGTCTTCCATGTTTTCATGTTGAGAAAATACGTAGCGGATCCGTCGCATGTCCTCCAAGAATAACTACTCGAAGTGCAACAAAATTTGGCCTACGAGGAAAAGCCTTTGTGTGTGTTGGACGGAAAAGAATAAGTATTGGGAACAAAGGTGATTCCCATTGTAAAGATTTTGGGGAGCAACCATGGCGTCGAAGATGCAACTTGAGAAAATAAAGAGCAAATGAATGCTAAGTACACACAATTTTTTTCATAAGGAGGTAGTAGTTGTGAGACTCTGCGATCTACTCTTTATGCAGCAAGGCCTTATGCGGTGAAGACAGTTAACGTGATAAGAGGGGGGTTTATTGGAAAATTTGACGTGATGAATTATTAGGCATTTGGCTCACTTCACCCAAAAATGGTGGCATAGCCCTTGCGTCAGTAGGTGGCACAGTAAAAATTTGAGTTTTAACGATATTACTAGTTAAAACATTGTGTCAGTAAAAATAGAAAAGGACGGGATTGAAGTAAAATGTGTCGTTAAAAATAAAAAATACACAATTTTTCTTGACATAATTTTCACGTCGTTAATTAACGACATATTTTTTGTGTTGTTAAAAAAAGTTCCAAATCAAAAACCCCTAATTTCAAAATTTTTGAATTCCCTCCCTCACACGATTAAAATTAAATTATAAAGGATTATTTTCTCTTAAAATACATTCTCTCTCTACCGAAGAACGCAAAGGCTTTTTCTCCTTCTCTCTACCCAAAAACGCAAAGTCCACTGTCATCGATTCCACACCATCTGACTCCAGCCACCCGCCGTCGTCGATTCCACTCCAGCCGACTCCAGCCACTCGTCGATTCCACTCCAACAACTGTCGTCGTTGACGCCACAACAAACCTTCGCCATTGAACCCACCGTCTGGTACAAGATCTTCCGCCATCCGATGCTTTATTCCATTCGTGCTTTTTATTTTTGGTTCGTCTCCTTCACTCTCGCTTCTCCCATTTGCATTTTTTGCTGAAATCTGAGTTATATGATTGCTATTTTGAGTCCTTTGGTGAAATACACAATAAATTTGAGTTGTTTGATCACTATTCTACCATTCCTTTAAATTGATTAAGTTAGGCTGCTTAAGGAAAACGCTGATGCTAAAGGAGTTATATTGAGTTAACACAGATTCATTACTTTATGAGTATTTTAATTTTATTTTCTGAGAATTCGAATGGTTCTGAGTTAACCCCCCTCCCTCAAAGTTTATCTAAACATTCTGTACTTGTACAAGATATTGGATTTGAACTGCGAACAACTACTAAGGGTGGCAGGGCTCTTAAGTCTTGAATGAATTTACCAATTATGTGCTAGTTTATTTTGGTTAAAACTATTTTTTCCATCGAGCTATGGTTTATGTTACTTGTGAAAGTTGAAATCATTGTGTATGGTGTATCTGTTTGTTATAATTGTGTGTACCAGCATGTGATTTCATGGAACAGTGACAGTGTTATAGGGATTATCTTCAGTATTGTAAATGAAATGAGTAAGGAAGAACTATTTTAATTCCCAACCAAATTTGTAAAACTCTTCATTCTAAATCTCCCTTTACTGTCTCCTCAACAAAATCCATTTCAGAAGTCAACATTTATACCCTTTTTTATTTTTTTGGGATGTTTTAATCACAGTTTATACTTAAAATTCATGCAAAAGATTAATATTTTTTATGCCTATGGATATTGCCAATAATGAGTAGTTTCATGATTGTGATAGGCCCTTTTATTTTGCCTACAAGTATCAAATAGTATAAATATATGGAGTACTTTTGTTTAGTTTATTATGATAGTTAAAGGCAAAAGAGAGTGACAAAAAAACAAGCAGATATGGCAAAGGGAAATCTTGTTTCCGAGAAAATAAAGCTTCTTCTTGGATTCGTTGTTTTGCAGTTATGTTATGCAGGATTTCACATTGTGTCAAGAGTTTCTTTAAACATTGGTGTTTGTAAAGTTGTTTATCCGGTGTACCGAAACGCGATCGCTTTAGCTCTACTGTGTCCTTTTGCTCATTTTCTAGAGAAGTAAGTTTGTACATTTGTTGTATAAAGTTTTGTAATGTGATCGTTTATCCTTTCATCTGTGCTAAAATATGGTTTTATTGGTATTTTCTCAGGAATGAAAGACCACCTCTTACTTTCTCATTGCTATTTCAGTTCTGTCTTCTAGCTTTATTGTGGTAAGAGATAAAAAAGAGCTTTCCATTTCTTTTCATTTTTGTTTGCCTTTCGATCTTTAAAATGTATGAAACTTGTCTAGGATTATTGCCAATCAAGGATTCTATCTCTTGGGGCTAAACTATGCATTCCTAACTTTTCCTTCTGCAATGTAAAACTAAGTTCCTGCTATTACCTTTGTGATGGCTTCTGTTCTAAGGTACACTTTTGCACTACACTTCTATAGCCTCTAATGGCATTTTCTTTTCTTCAAGTGAATGTTTCGTTTCTTTGATGAATTGATGACATAATATTGAATTTACATTCATCCATTAGGCTTAAGTTTTTTGGTCAATCGATGATTTAATATGACAATGTTGGAGAGATTATCTTCAACATTGCATCCATGGTGGCGACTCCCAAAAAAATATCTTCCATTTGACTACATAGTAGGCTGCTATAATTTTGCTTGCACATCATGCCAAATATTTTCATTCATGCATCCTATCTTCTTTGAGATTTGTATGTTAGAATTATGGCATTTGTATAATGCAAAATAATTTATCTTGCAGGAACCAACTTTATCGTGCATAGGTTTTCAGAAAGCTGAGGATGGATTGAACATTTTAGGAGATTAATTCTCGAATTTAATCTCAAATTTCCTATAACAAAAAAATAATAAAAAATCTCTAATTGTTTCTTTGGCGGGAGCATCTAATTTGCTGAGACTTAAGTTTGATTAATAATAAGTTTGTTTTTGTTTCGAAACAAGGAGCTTGCAAAGTCATCAACGTTAGGAGAGCTCTTTTTGGTTTTCATTATTATAAAAAAAAAAAAAAAAAAAAAAAACATACAAACAAAAAGTTTCTTGCTACCATGATTTAATTCAACAAATTGAATTTTTTGTTTTTGTTTTCTTATTATTATTGTTTTATTCTTGCAAATCGCAACTAACCTTTCCTTTCACTTGCTTTTTCAAAGACGAGTTGAAGCAAATAGTTACAAAGGGTCTAAGACAACTATTGGGAGTTGAAGGATAGCCCACTTTTGTCAAGTACATGAACTTTCATTTATCAATCAATTTTCATCTTATCACTTCTAATGGTTTTGATTAGAAATAAAGGTCATGAACTTTTCGGTGTGTCCACACTTTCTTTTGGTTCATTATATCTGCCTTGACTAGAAGAAAGTGTGAACATGGATACATGAAAAACATCATGTATTCAAGCAAGTTCTGTTGGCAACTCAAGTCTATAAGTTGCTGGTCCCGCTCGTTTTGTTATCTGATAAGGCCCAATATACATAGGACTTAACTTACCTTTCCTTCTAAAATGAATAACACCTCTCCATGGAGATAACTTCAAAAATACTTGATCTCCAACTTGAAATTCTAGGTTTCTTCGTCGCCTATCAGCATAACTTTTCTGTCGATCTTGGGCTATTCTCAAGTTTTCTCTGATTAATTTAATATTGTTTGTGGTAATCTGAACCAACTTAGAACCTACTAGCTTCTGCTCTCCCACTTCATTTCAGCACACAGGAATTCTGCATGTTCTGTCGAATAAGGCATCATATGGTACCATATCGATAGTAAACTGATGAATGTTATTATAAGCAAACTTCATAAGTAGCAAGTAGGTATCCCAACTTCCCTTAAACTGAAGGACGCATGTTCTCAACATGTCCTCTAAGGTTTGGATGGTCCTCTTAGACTGGAACTATCTGAAACTATGGAAACTGGCACTCCATACTGACTCATAATCTTGTCGACATATAATCTAGCTAGTTGATCTAATGTAGATGTCGCTCTAATCGATATAAATCATGTTATCTTAGTGAGTCTATTCACCATTACCCATATATCATCATGTCCACTGGATGTACAAGGTAATCCAAACAGAAAGTCCATAGTGATATGTTCTCATTTCCACTCCAGCACTGGCAAAGGAGTTGTACTATTGAGTTGTTAATGATGAAAAATTAAGACATACTTTATTGAAAGGAAAAACTACAATCCTTTAAAAACCAATTAATTTAGTAAATATTAATAATGTACCCAACATTATTATGTTTTGCGACGATATTTCAAAGGTTTAGAATAACCTCTATCGAAGGATAGTCGATTACTCCTCCTTTGAACCAAGACAATCTTGACCAAATGCTAACTCCTAAATATCTCATATTCACTTAGCACTTAGTTACTGCTAGTTCGATCGAGAATATATTAACAACTTAGTAATTCTTGTAAGTGTAACCTACCATTTTCAAATCTCAGATATAAGAATCATTATGCTCCCGAAAGTGGAAAAACAATATGAAAACTGATCTAAAAGAGCCTATCCATGTATGAAGTTCGCGATGATCTGAACCCTATAATACAGTCCTCTGAAGGGAACGTCGCTCCAGGACAGACAAGCAAGCGCATTATAGAAATCTCATGGTGCAACCCAATGGAAGAGACCGTGGGATGCGTTGTCAGATATCCCTCACCACTTACTATGAACTACTTCCCCTATCCACCTTGATATTAATCCATGCAGACACTCTCTAAAGGGAGTCCGTTCCTATGCACGGCCCAAAGCCCTGCATGGACCTCACAGTTTGAACTCTTAGGGACGCTGGAGCTAAAAGTACACTACTTTTCTCTAGCTGAAGTGTTCTAAGATGGTTTTAAAGGGTACTCAGAAAGATAGGATCATATTTAGACTAACTTAAGCATATCCTAATGTTTAGGTGAAACATCCAGTATAACTATTATACCGAATTTTAACTTGCGATGTCTAGGTGATAAACCAATTTTATTACCTCACATCTCTCACACATGCTCATAAAACTAGGTTAATTAGGCTCAATAACTGATTACGATCTCTAGGTAGCAGGTGTTCCGTAAACCGTTAACTTAAGAACCTCCAACCTTAGTCATCTTATCTGACTTGTTGACAAAATCGAATCAGATGAGCCTCTTGTAACCAGTTTTATAAGATATCGACCTAATTCCAAAAAATTTGGAAGATATGTTTAACCTAGGTGAATGCATATCTTATCTTTGTTATAGATTTTAAACGTCTAATTCATTTTATAACACCTATAAAAAAACTTAGACAAACCTATAACAATCATCTAACAACATATAACCATTATATAAACAAAATTAATTAATATGGGTTTTGAATTTATTTAACTTTTAATTAAATTAAATCATATTTAATCAAAATTAACTTAATTAATTAAATAATTAATTAATTAATCATAATAATTAATTTCCATATTAATTAATTAACATGCATATTATACATTATAACTATTATAATATACTTTCAATGCATGAACATGTTAACCTATGGTGGAATTTTAAAACTATATGCACATAAAATTAAACATTAATTAAAACATAAATCAAATGCATAATTAATTAAAACATCCTAAAATGGACTTGTTTTGGCTCCTAAGTTAAGCTAAAAACTAAATTATTACAATAATAATTTGGTGGAGTACATAAACCGCTCTTTAACAACTCGAACCGGCTGGAAAACCACTGAATCAGCACTGAACTAACCCAAAATCCTTTGAATCGGCCAAAATCCAACACTTGGGCTTGAACCGGCCTAAGCCATCAGGCAAGGCACGCTGGTCACCATGAACCGGGTCAAACAGGTACACGATCGCTGAGAGTAGTAAACAACGGGTTGCGGGTCATGAATTGGATTTTGGGTTGGCCTTCCGGGTTTGAAGGCCTTTAACGATTGCTGAGGTGTAAACGACAGCTGTGGGCTTGGGCCTGGCATGTGCGATATGGGCCAAGATGTACACGATCGCTAAGGGACAGGTCGGACGCAAGTCAGAGCACATGGACCAAGGAGGGGAAAACCCAGATCAGCAGCATCATAGATGACGTGTGGCACGCGCAGATGAAGTTGGCTCACGAACCGGGTTACGGGTCGGGTCTCCAGATTTAGAAGTCCTTTAACGGTATGTGATGGATTTTCGGGTTCGAATTCGGGTCAAAAGCTGGTTTCTCGAGTCTGTAAAAGGAAATCTGGGTCTGTCTTCCAAATTTCTTCAATTTTCCAGTTTTTCTCCCTCCCCGTTGAAGCAATTACAACTTAATTTCCAACTCTAATGGCTCCAATAAATTTACAAACCCTTAGCAAAAATAAATTAAGCCCCAAACTGGTTAATTACAATAATTAATACAATAAACACTTAATTTAGAGCCAAAATCACTAATCCATTTTAATTCAAACCACAACAATTTATCAAATAAATTGAAATACCCACCATATGCAAATGAGTAAAATTTAGCATGCTCTGATACCACATGATGGATAGCATACAATCGCAGCGAAAACAGGATTGAAAAATTACTCTATATGCAACTAAACACTTTAGTGATTAACATGCTTAAGACAACCCTAATTACACTAATTAAGGTTAAAAGAAATTCTTTACCTTCGAATCTCCCGATGCTCCAAATATTTTCACAATCACAAATCCGGGACCACCACTAAAGTTGACTCACTATACTCCGGACTAAGAACCGGGTTGTGGGACCCCTTAATTGAAGGAATTAGAGAAAGAGATGGAAATAGAAGGTGAAGAATAAAGCAAATTTGAGATTTGAGAGCATAAGTTTATTTGTAATTCAAAATTACAAAATTGCAAAAAATCTTTTTTCAAGTTGAAAAAATGCCCCTTAAATAGACTAATTACATGCAAAATTGCATGTAATTAGTTTATTAAAACTCAACAATTAGCATTCCACTAATAATTAGTGGAATTAATCACCATTCCATTATCTCTTAGTGGGTTTGGTGTCATCATCATATGCTTTCACATAGCCCACTAAGAGTTCGTGGGATTATCCAACAAACTTTGGTCAATGGGCAAAATGGTCATTTGACCATTAAAGTCAAAGTTTTTCAAGTCAAAAGTCAACTTTTTTTTTACTTTTTATCATTTTTTCCGTCAGGACTAAATTCGACCTCCCGAGCATGAATCCGCATTTATTTTTCTGAAATCCAAATCACATTTGAATATATAGCCGGTCAAAGTTTGACTTTCAAAGTCAAAAGTCAACACTTTGACTTTTTTACAACTTTGACCTTTTCCATCAATTCCGAGCAAATATGAATTCATATTTATATTTTTAATATTTAAATCACATTTAACCTATAAAGCTTTATAACCAACGACTATATCATATATATTTGTCGATTTCTCTCTCTACTTAATTCTAACAATGCCAATTATTCCAGCAAGTTGTTCTAAGTTAATTCCATATAAGCTAGCAGGGGAACCTAATAGATCTATAGATCATGGGCTCCAACGATCCAAGATTAACTGGCTAAACCCTTTTAGACCAAGCTAATCAACATTCGTTAACTAACGAGTCATTCCACTAAAGTCTCGTAGCTGTATTCCCCTCACCATAGATATATTTTTGTCCATTTGATATAACCATGATCAGTAAGTTAATCCTTCACAGGTTGTTTGTAACCTTTGTTGGGTCAAAATACCGTTTTACCCCTAAGACTACTTCTTGTTCCTTAAGTCCCACTGATCCACTATTGAACATTTAGTTTAAGGTCAACCTATAAACCGAATCCCTCTCGGGCCAATGAGAGGGCGGGATCCCTTGTTCAAGACTTAGATTCAGTCCTTAAGGGAACAACCTATCTGCTAACCCTAAAGCGGGTAGGTGTGAATTCCATCTTGCACCCTATGTTCCTAGCCATCCATCCGGTCTTACCCTTGAAATTGGAGGCTTATTGGGCCAGCGCCATTGAACTGCCTTCACCTATACAGATCTAAGGATAATACCGGTTGAAAAGAAGTTCATAGTTAGCTTAGGATTAAGATTAAGTTACCTAGGTCATCATAATCGAAATAATCAGTTTATATGGTCAACGATGTTATAATTGAAAAGTGACTATTTCATGGTTCTAGTCTTATGCAAACTCTTAACATAGGATGCTCTTACTCCCATGTCTCTACATGAACGATTCAGGATCACATCGTTTGTACTAACTACAGAGCGAGCTGCATCCATAGTGTTCCCAAAATAAGGCGCCCAACCTTATTCATACACTATAGACCGTTTGGACTATAAACTTGAACTTGATCCACATTTATGTCTCTACATAAAATTCAAGTCTACACTAGATAGCCTCAGGACATTAGTTATTTGATTCAAGATTATAGTATTCTATTTTCACTAATAAGTTTTCAACTACTTTATTGTATAGAATATATTTTTAACTACAAACTATGAGTTTTATGACATAAATTCCAACATATGTATCTTGCCAAACCTAGGAAACTACATCCTCCTGTTGCACTAGTTGGTCTTTCCCAATTGATAACCGCTTCCACTTTATGTAGATCAATACTAACTCCATTTGCTGAAACTACATGCCCCAAGAATAGTACGTGTTCAAACCAGAACTCACATTTACTGAACTTAGCGTACAACTGTTTATCACGTAGAATCTGTAAAACAATCCTTAGATGCTCCTCATGGGCTTCCCAGTCAACTGGGTAAACTAGTATATCATCAATGAACACGGTCACAAACTAATCTAAATATTGATGGAAGATCCTGTTCATAAGATCCATGAAAACTTCAGGCGCATTCGTTAGATTGAATGGCATAACTCGAAACTCATAGTGCCCATACCTCATCCTGAATGTTGTCTTAGGAATATCTGATTCTCTAACCTTTAACTAGTGGTATCCTGACCTTAAATCAATCTTAGAGAACAATGTTGCTTCCCTTAGTTGATCAAATAAGTCATCGATGCGTGGTAATGAATACTTGTTACATATCGTAACCTTGTTTAACTATCTATAGTCAATACATAATCTGAGGGTACCGTCTTTTTTTCATAAATAGCACTAGTGCTCCCAAGGCGATACACTAGGCCTGATGTATCCCCTGTCAACCAGTTCTTGCAACTGCACCTTCAGTTCTTTAAGCTCACTCCATTATGTACGGTGCCTGTGAAATAGGTTCTGTTTCTGGTAACAATTCAATAATAACACTATTACAGAAACTGACTCTCTTGACGGTTTTAAACAGTATTCTTGACGGTTTAAAAATCGTCCTTGAATCCAGTGTCAAGAAAGGCATTTTTCTTGACAGTTTAAAAAACGCCAAGAATTGTTACAGTTGACAGTTTATAACCGTCAAGTATTCAATTTTTTATGACAGTTTAGAACCGTCAAGAGTATAAGTTTTAATGACAGTTTAGAACCGTCAAGAATATGACTATGAATGATAAAAACCGTCAACAATATGAGTATTCATGATATTTTAAAACTGTCAAGAATGCATTTTTCATGACATTTAATAACCGTCAAGAAAGTGATTGTTTATGACATTTTGTACCCGTCAAGAGTACTCTTTTTCATGACATTTGGAAACCGTCAAGAGTATGCTTTTTAATGACATTTTGGAACTGTCAAGAATTTCGTTGTTTATGACATTTGCGAATCGTCAAGAAATTTATTGTTCATGACATTTCAGGACCGTCAAGCAATTTTCCATTTTTTAAATTGTAATTTATTTATATTATTTTTCCTGTATTATGCTCCCATTGGTCCAAGAATTCAACTACATATAAACGAAAAATATACATCAAATGGCAACTAAGCATCATCCATTCATATCATTTCCAAAACTTTGCATCATATTCATATATCATTTACAAAACCAATGTAAACGTTTTGACTTCGTTCATGTTACAAAGATCAATGATATCCTCTCGAAGCACGGAACTCTTTCAACTAATACCAAAAAGGTCAGTGGGTAGTGAAAAAGTGATGCTGGAATCTTTCTCTATTACCTTCTCAGCATATCTGAGAATCGACTTCAACGTTAATGGCAAAGTTGATGTCGATTCACATACAACTTCTTTTTCTGTAGGCATTTTGATTAAGTCTGTCTCCTAATTCAAGAACATCCACATTCAGTAAGACGTACAATATTAGACATTCCAGTTTAGTAGTGGATTACATACCTTCAAGACGTCCAACTCTGGTTCATTCATCTTCATCACCTCCTTCCCTTTCTTTTCATTCTCTTTTGGTTTGTCCAACGATTCCACTTCTATTGTCTTACCCTTCTCTTCAATCCCCTCTAACATTATTGGCCTTGAACAACTCCCGTGTGCAGACAATGGTGTAGACAAGTTTGAGCGAATTTGTGCCTCTAATTCACTAACTCGCTTACGGAGTTCTTCATTCTCAACTAGAATGTTCACCTCATCTTTTGATGTTTTCTTAACTGAATGAAAGTACGTTGTCGGAGTAACGTATCCACCAACCCCAACCCACACGACCATTGTGCTATTTTGTACCCAATGCTTGAGTTAACACATCATTTGAACAGTGTCTATTCACAGATGATGAATCTGTATTCATTGATATCTCATCCTAAAAAGATAGCAAAATTAATGTAAGTTATAGAAATGATTGCTTATGTAATGGATAATTGAAATGTGTGATTACATGTAATGACTTACTATTTTATGGACAACTTGCTGAATGCCATCGTTGTCATACTGTCCTTGTTTGTTAACTCGAGCTTTCTTCCACATTTTAGCTCGATCAACATAAACTTCATTTGAACCCTCCTTCTTCATTCGAGAACATGGAGTTCAAGTGGTAAACATATTAGCTTGTATTCCAAGAAACAAACAAGAAACAAACCCTCCTTAAATGACAAAGCCTTACAAGAAACAAACTTACAACTTTTTATGCAACTCCACAAAGTATACAAAGCCTTACAAGAAACAAACTTACAACTTTTATGCAACTCCACAAAGTATACAAAGCCTTACAAGAAACAAACTTATAACTTTTTATGCAACTCCACAAACTATACAAAGCTTACAAGAAACAAACTTACAACTTTTTATGCAACCCCCCCCCCCAATGACAAAACCTTATAAGAAACAAACTTATAACTTTTTATGCATCCCCCCTCCCCTAAATGACAAACCCTTACAAGAAACAAACTTACAACTTTTTATGCAACCCCCCTCCCTCTAAATGACAAAGCCTTACAAGAAACAAACTTACAACTTTATATGCAACCCCCCCCCCCCCCCAACAAATGACAAAGCCTTAGAATAAACAAACAACCCCCCCCCCCCCAACCACGCAAGAAAATAGGAGCATTACACCAGACATCCCAAAAATCGAATCCCTTATGAGATGGTCTAAAAAAAAATTCTATAAGGTTTCTTCAGCAACAAATAAAGAACAAACTACAAAAAAGGGAGTTTCCTCCTTAAACATCTAAACATCTTACCATTTCCTCCTTAAGATTGGCATACCCTTTCCTTGAGATTCTATGATTGTATTTGTTCTTCGATCGTCTATCTTGTTGTAATTGTCTTTTTTCATATATCCAAATTTATTTGTTGATGAGAAAGTAGCAAATATTCTTCCGAATGATTTTCATGTATAAAAGTTACTCATACCTGAAAGGTCTCGGATAACCTTGACCTTACAAACTCTTCCCAGTGATTTTGCTCAATGAAGGAATACTTTTCAGGTGGAGCTTGAAGCAATTGCAGATCATCTTTATGCGGCATGATGTATTTCGTTGTTATCCAATTCTTAAATTGACGAAACGAAATACTTGCAGTTTGGAGAATGTTTTTCCTAGATCTTGGATCAATGACGAATGCAGCCTAAATAATTAAAAGTACTTAATCAAGTGTCCATACAGCAAGAACATTATCAATATAATAAGTACATTAAAGTTATATATACCTCAACTGTAGTGAATATCTTATCTTTCAGTTCTGGAGGCACACTTTTCCAAGACGTATATGTGATAGGGACATGATAATGGGTGGCATACCTTATGAAAGACTTTAACTTCGCTCCATTCTCACCAATAGATGCTCCGTCTTCATTGTACCTCACCAACGGGATTTACTCCAGATAAGAAATCAGAACAAAATTCAATAGCTTCTTCTATTAAATAACTTTCGGCAATACAACTTTCCTGACAATATCTATTCCTCACAGAGTTTTTGATGACTTTCATGAATCTTTCAAAGGGATACATCCATCGAAGATATATAGGGCCACAAAGTTTGACTTCCCTAACTATATGTACTATTAGATGAATCATGATTGTGAAGAATAAAGGGGGAAAATACTTTTCAAATAAACACAATGTTACCACAATATCTTCTTCCAACTTGTTTAATTGTTGCGCATCTAACACCTTGTTGCATACAGAATTGAAAAAGATACACAACCTAGTTATAGCATAACGAACATGTTTCGGTAGCATCGATCTTAACGCAATGGGAAACAATTGTTGTATGAGCACATGATAATCATGAGATTTTAAACTATTAAGTTTTAAATCTGTCATTGACACAATGTTTCTAATATTGGAAGAGTAACCTTCGGGAACCTTTATTCTTGACAAAGTCTTCAAAACACATCGTTTTTCTTTCTTTGTAAGAGTATAACACGCAGGAGGAATGAATATTTTCTTCTCACTACTAATAGAGGCAAGCTCTGGTCGAAATTTTAGACCAACTAAATTACGTTTAACATTCAACCCATCCTTACTTTTACCAAGAATATCAAGAAGCGTACCTAAGATATTCATGCAAACATTTTTTCGATGTGCATCACATCTAAACAATGTCTAACATGCAGATCTTTCCAGTATGGCAACTAAAAAAAGGAAGATAACCTATTCCAACAAATCTTTTCTCTTTTGTTCATCGATGGGTTCTTATGGATCTTCTTTCCTTTAGGAATTTCAAGATCTTTCAATTTCAAGTACACATCCTCCCTTGAAAGTGGTTCTGGAATTGTACTAAGTTCTTTTTTACTGTTGAATGACTTTTTTGTCGTCGGTACGGATGATCACGTGCTAGAAATCTTCGATGTTCTAAGTATGCTATTTTCTTCCCATGTCGTAACCTTATAGAATTTTTATTATCTCCACAAATTGGGCATGCCTTATACCCTTTAACACAGCATCCACTGAGGTTACCATATGCAGGAAAATCATTGATTGTCCACAACAAAACCGACCTCAAGTTGAATACTTCTTCTCGATAAACATCATAACATTCAACACCATTTTTCCATAAAAGTTTTAAGTCTTTAATTAGTGGTGCTAAGTATGTGCCTATATCATCCCCCAGCTGTTTTGGTCCTGAAATTAGCATTGATAGCATCATGTACTTTCTTTTCATACACAACCATGGTGGAAGATTATAAATAACCATCACTATCGGCCAACAACTGTATTTAGAACTCATGTCACCATGAGGATTTACTCCATCGGCTGACAATGCTAAACGAAGATTTCTAGGTTTAGAACCAAAGTCTGGCCATTTAAAGTCTACTAACTTCCATGCTGGAGAGTCCGCTGGATGTCGTAACTTACGATCCTCAATTCTTTCACTAGCATGCCAAGTCAGGTTTTCAGCCTATTCAATACTTCTAAATAGCCTTTTGAATCGTGAAATGGGTGAGAAGTACCATATCACTTTTGAGGAAATTTGCTTTTTCTCTTCATTTCTATCCTTAATGTTTTTCCACCTCGAATGACCACATTCAGGACATTCGGTTGCATTAGCAAATTCTTTTCTATAGAGACAACAATTATTAGGACATGCATGAATCTTTTCATATTCCATTCCTAATGCACCTAATGTTTTCTTTGCTTCGTACAATGAATTTGGGAGTTCATTGGTAGTTGACAGAATTTCCTTCAAAGTTTTAAGTAATTCTGAAAAACTGGCAACACCCCATCCATATCTAACTTTTAAATTATACAATTTAATTAGAGTAGACAACTTGGTGTACTTTTTACATCCTTCGTACAATGGTTTTTCAACATCAACAAGCAACTTTTCAAATCCATTTGGATCTTTTGGATACTCCTCGTGAGCAACTTCAATCATTTCTTTTACACTTCCAACATCATTCTCTTCACATGTATGTGTGTCAAATTTTGAAGATTCTCCATAGAAAGATGCGTTAGGAAGTTCTTCACCATGCCAAAACCAAATTTTATAACTTTCATCAGTACCATTGACATATAAATGATCTCTAACACCCTTTCTACTATGCTTTTCACAATTCCCACATTTCAAACAAGGGCAACAAATGTAGGAGGTACTTGTATTCGAAAATCTAAATTTGATGAAATTTTCCATACCCAACTCATATTCTTTGGATAATCTACTTTTGTGCATCCATGATTTATCCATAATTGTAAATCTATTGACAAATAAAGTAAATTAAATTAGTTCAAAAAGTCGTGTTGAGATAATAAAAATAGAACAAATATGGAGATTGAACAAACATTCGCTTAATAAGACTAACTTTCCACCAACTAACCAAATAAAGAAAATAAATTCCTAGACAACATTAGGTTTCTTCAAGCCGCCATCACAAATTTCCCCCCAACGAAACAAATAAAGAAAATAAGGTTTGACTACTACAAAAAATGACTCTCTTCACACAAATGTGTTGGACTTCAACTCTAATTTTATTTCGGGCATTTCATCAAACAGTTTAAGAGCATACAGAGAACATCAACATTAACAACAACCTACAATGTTTTGGTTATCATAAAGAATATGACATTCTTCCTCAGGCCAAGATATGATTTTAAATTGAAAAATTGATATCACAATCTATCAGAAAACATCAATATTGTATTGCTGCCAGAATTCTCTAACCATCATCAACCACAAACTGAAAGAAGAACCCAACACTCAATTTTGTCATTTTCATTATGCTTCAGATTAACACAACCAATGAATATCGAAGTTACAAAGTACCATTTATTTGTCACGAAAAAGATGATTAAAAAATACCTAATCGTCGTTCGGTATTGCGCAAGCAAGGGAGCAGGGGAGAGGCGTTCGGCGAGGAGGGGAGCGGCATTCGATGTTCGGATGGTAGCAATAGCAAAGTTCGGCAACAGTGGCGTTCGACAATCGTTCGACAAGCCTTCGACAAGTGTTCGACGATTAGGTGTTCGACGAGCAGGCGTTCGACGAGTAACAGCGTTCGGGGCGTTTGGGATGGCTGTGAAAATAGAGTTACTGTCGGGAGGGAATATGAAAATTTGGGTTGTGTGGAGGGAAAGGAAAAAAGTAACAAGAGAAGGGGAAAATTAGGTTTATTTTTTGAAAAAATTAGGTTTTTTTTAATTATTTCTTAATGTTTTTAAAACATCAAGAAATGTCAAGAAATTTGAAAATGAATCCCCTCCGTTTTTCATAAAAATTCTTGACGTTTTAAAACGTCAAGAATTTATCGATATTTCTTAACAATTTTAAAACGTCAAGGATAAGTATATATCATTTGACGTTTAAAAAAAGTCAAGAATATCGAATTCATAAAATTTTTTTATGTTTTAAAAACGTCAAGAATTTTAAAACTTGACGGTTTTAAAACGTCAAGAAAAAATTGCATATTACTTGACGTTTCAAAACCGTCAAGAATTCTGAAAATTGCCTCCCCTCCGCCTTTTTATCAAAATTCTTGACGGTGTTCCTATTAAACCACCCCTTTCTTGACGGTTTTTTCAAAAACCCGTCAAGAAAAGAAAAAATCAACCGTCAAGAAAGAGTCTTTTTCTAGTAGTGTGAACTCGACCTCTCTATCAGGTGACAAACATGACAAATCGTCTGGAAATACACTAAGAAACTCTTTCACTACAGGAACATCTTCTGACTTCAACTTTTCTCTCTGCACTTCTACCATGTGTGCAAGAAACGTTGTGCAACCTTTCCTCATCAATTTCTCAGCTTTCAGAACTGAGATTAAACTCATAGGAATGATTTTCCTCCCACCTCTAAAAACCACTTCAGCAAAGCTTGGTTTTCTGAAAACCACTTCTTTCTTATGGTAATCCATAGATGCATGGTAAGTAAATATGAAAACCATTTCCAAAATTACATCTAATCTGTATAGCTCTAGTGGTAGCAGATCCACTAGCATACTGATACCTTTCACTAAAACCTCATAGTCAACCAACACCTCATTAACTAATAAAGCATCACCGACTAGAGTGTAAATAACTAACTCCTCATACAAAGGTTCTAACATCCTATTTAGCTTAATTAGAAATGTACTAGAAACAAAGGAATACGTAGCACCTGAATCAAATAAAACAACTGTAGGTACATTACAAATAAGAATTGTACCAGTAATCACATATGATGCATCCTCCGCTTCTTGTTGAGTCATGGCATAGACCTTTCTTTGCTGCCTAGGTCTCTCTATAACTCCCTTATTCCTTGCACCGCTTGTACTCTCTATCAGAACCGCTAAAACTCTCGATTGCTCAATTTTCTAGGACTTAACTCCCTGATCCCTCTGAACATTTTGTGCTCAACTATGGGTAGTCTTTCTTAAAATGTCCTAGCTGTCCACACTGGTAACACACACCAGCACCTACCAGACATTGACCTCAATGACTTCTACCACAGTTCAAACATGGGTTTCGCCTGGACACATTAGCAATAGACTCCTAACTCCTCTGCGGTCTCGCTACTGGTCTAACAAATCGACTATGTGCTTTTTGGCTCTATCTTTGATAGGCACTACCTAAACTTACTTGCCTCGATGATTGGCCACCAGAACAACTCTTAATGTCTTGACGGCCTGAAACATTCACCCCAAGTGTGAACCTTTATTGCTCTCGACCTTAAAAACCACTACTTACTGAAACCCCCACAACTAGGCTCCACTGTCGACTTTCCCTTTGTTATGCTCTATTCCACACATTGAACGGTCTCAACTAACTTAAAGAAATTTGACCACTTTGCAATGGCGATAACGGGGGTACGTATCTTAGAATGCAATCCTCTCTCAAACCTACGACACCTATCATGCTTAGAAGCTACAATCACATTTGCATACTATGAAAGCTCGGTATACTTCCGCTCATACTTGACCATAGAAAATGAGCCTTAATTCAATCCCAAAAACTCATCTCTCTTCACTTCATAGTATGTGCTGGGATAATACTTTTCCTCAAATATGTCTCTGAAAGTCTTCCAAGTTAATATATGTGCATCCTTACACCTAGTTAGTATGGATTTCCACCATCCTTCTGCCTCCTTCTGCAATAGAAATGTGGCCAATTTGACTTTTCGTTCCTCAGGACAATTCATCACATCAAAATATTTTTCAAGCATATTCAACCAATTCTCTACATCAGTTGGATCAGTGGAACCCTTGAACATTGTGGCTCCTAACTTCTTCAGTCGTTCAATTCCGTATGCCTTTTTTGGATCACTAGGCTCTGCTCACAAACCACTCATTTCCATCCTCAACTTGAACTCTTAGGGTACTAAATCCCCTTACAGACTAACCCTCGATACGATCTTGCATCCCGTCCTGATTCCACCTGCATCATCTACTAGTACGTGGTGGCAGAACTCCTATAATATGTCAACACATTAGACATACTATAGATACTAAACCCAAATTCATGATACTAAATGTCTACTCACATGTTAGTCCAAACTAAACTTACTTCTACCCTTACTTAGACTATACTCCATTAGTTCCCTCTAAACTAACTTAATTTCCAACTATTTACTTTCCAGTTTCTTTTTAGAGTTAACTGCTCTGTTTCAATTTCCATGAAGCAAACTGCTCTGATCCCAAGTTGTCACACTCTCTCCCGGATTACCTACTAGCTTAGCCCGAAAGACGACGTGATGTTAACCGACATTGCTATCCTTTAACGATACCTGTTGATCCTACTGAACTGTTAGACTTGATAGAATAGCTATTTTCATACCTGAAATGCTATTTTTGAAACATAGCGGTAATAGACCCATAAGTACACACGAGTACCGATACTTTAACTCACCCACTTTGAAACACCTGGATAAAATATTTAAAACTTAAAATATACAAATGTACAAAGTAAACTGATGTGTATGCCTAACTTAAAGTTCGACAACTTCAGACATATATACAGTTATACAGACACAATATACAACTCCACTCACGTACTAGAAGTAAATGTGAAACTAGTAGCAAACTGTAGCAGAGTTTTAGGCATCGGGAGCTCGACCTCTACCTGAAAATTGAAAAACCTTTTTAAAGGTGAGCTAGTAAGCCCCGTGAGTGACTGGTTATAAAATTGTTATTTGACAAATCTGAGCATGTGATAAATTGGCATTACATAAGTAAACACGTAAGCAAAGCGTTAACCATAAATATTTTAAGAGAACAACTTCTTCAAATATCCAAAATGTATATTTATAAAAGCTAGCAAGACATTTATAACTATCATGACATCATTACGTTGTATAAGGCACACCTAGTACAACCAACATTTATTAATTCTAGATATAATGGGGCCTACCCAGCACTCCCATCATCTTTATCGTAGTGGGGCTCGCTCAGCACTCACGACAACTTAGTTTTCACAAAGTATACTCAACACCAATAACATGTGCGAACACGGTATCCTTTAGCCTTAGGTTGAAGATCTCAGTCATGTAGTTAATGAAAATTTCATAAATCATTTAAACATATTAATGTAAACTCGAGATTCTCTTTGGATTTTTTTTTAAAATAAAAAAGGAATAAAATAAATGAAAATTAATTATATAATATTTTTATATAATTAAAGGTTTTATTAAAAAAAACAGAGAAAAGAAAGGATAAAAAGGGAAGAAAAAAGGAAAGAGAAAAGGGAATTATTCTGTTTTTTTTTTTTATCTTCTTCTCTTTCTCTCCACCGCCAAGAAACTCCTCACCATTTTCATCCAAATTTTAGAGCTTCTTTTGAGAGAAGAATTGGAGAGAACCTGAGGGAGAAGAAGAAGAAGAAGATTTCTTAGTTATAGGATTGAGGAAGAAGGGGAAAAACTCAAAGGAAGTTTCAATCATGGCAGATTTTGACCCACTCTGCACACTTATGGTTTTTTATTCAGTTTGATCTTCTTAAGAAGAACTAAGAGGTGAGGCTTGAATTTTCAGAAAGCTAATTCATTTTTTAACAATTTGTGTGAAGGATGTTTGAGTCAGTTTTGCTGTTAATTGGGTGATATTTGATGGAGAAGGCAGAATAGGTGTTTTCCATGCAAAATCAGATATCCTCTGGTTAAGTTAAAATCTCTAATTGATAAGGTTGGAAAGCTTATTCAATTTCCTATAACTTTTAGGAAGATGCTGAGAGCCAATTATGACTGGAAATGTGTTAAATTACATGGACAAGTTGAAGGTCTATATAGTGTGTGATTTTGGAGTGGTTTTGTTTCGTGGTGTTTCTGAGATTTTCGATTGGGAATTTGGGTTATATATCTTCAAGTAAATTATAGAGGACATCAAAAAAATTATTTTGACATAAATAACACTCGTTTTAGTTAAGTATTAAGAGAGTTATGGTCATTTGAAGTTTGTATTAGAAATCTGGAAAATGCAAAGAGTTGTTCAAATAGGATTTTATTTCTTAAGCTTTGTTTTCGTGAACGTCATCTTTAGTGCGACTTGTTAAGTCTATCTTTAGAAAACTAGAATATTTAGAGTTCTAATACTCGGTTTGGTTGTTAACAGGCCAAGAAGAATTAAACCAAGCTTACAGAACAAGGATCTAGCTCAAGACAGTGAGTGACAAAACCAGTTTTGAAAATATTTTCCCTAATTATTATTTATGATTGACCGCTTTACACGTTTATGTATGAAGTTATGAAAATCATTTGAATTCCATTATTATTCTCAAGTATGAGTTTCGAGACTAGATTTCTTAATGAAATTTATGCTAGCACGTGAATAACGAATGTCTGGAAAGTATTTGAACCACAGTGTTTTAAGCAAAGCATGAGTAAACAGGTTTGTTTTAAGACCTACAGTTTTCATGAACAATCTAAGTAAGCTTGAGCTTTATGAAAGATAAAAATAGCAAGCATGTTTTAATGTTTTTGTATGATTTTCTAATATTTTCGTTAACTACATGATTGAGATGTTGAGTTCGAGACTATATGGTACCATGTGCACACATGTTAGATTTTGTTGTCGACGTTGAGTGTACTCCATAACAATGATGTCATCGTGAGTGTTGGGTGGGCCCCACTACGACAAAGAAGATGGGAGTGTTGGGTAGACCCTACTACATCGTAAAGCTTGTAAACGTTGATTGCACAGGGCGTGTCCTACACAACGTAGATTTGTCATGTTAGTTAAAATGTTTTGATATACTTGATTTGTCATGCTAGATTTCAATGACGTGTTGAGTACTTGAGAAAGTTATTTTTACTATTATACGTTTATATTTACAACTTGTATAAACAGATTTATATGTATACAGTTTTCACGTGCTCTTATCTTTAAATTTATAGTTTTAAACTGTAACGCTCCGAAAATTTAAGGTAAAATTTTTCTCGTTTTATGTAAAGTGCAAGTTGATATAATAATAATATAATATTAATTATATTATTATTATTAATATTTATTTTATTTGTTATAATATTAATATTATAATTATTATTATTAATTAATATTATAGAAATATTATTATTTCTAAAACAATAAACATTATTATTACATAATAATAAATTATTATTTATTTAATATTAATATTATTAATATATTATTATTATTACTTTATTATTATTATTATTATTTATATTTAATATATATATTATTATTTAATTTAAATTATTAATATTATATAATTATTAAGAATTATATATATATATATATATAATAAATTTTTTTTTTAAAAAAACAAACCCTAAATTTTGCGCGCCGCCTCTCTCTTTTTCCCTCCCCCGATTTTCTTCTTCTTTTCTTCTCCCTTCCACGCCGCGCCACCGCCCCCGAGCCCCATCCATCTCCTCTTCTCCTCCATCCCTTCCTTCCTCGTCTCTGCATCGCCACCATCACCATCATCTCTCCTTCTTTTTCTTCTCCTTCTTCTTCTTCTTTACAGCCCCTCACCGACGACAGCAGACGCTCGTCCGCCGCGGCCTCTATCCATTTCCGTTTCGCCTCCAACCGCCGACAGCCGATAACTCCCTCTCTCTCTCCGTTTCTGCCACCACCGTCATCCTCTCCGTCATCAGCTCGTGTTTCCGACGCCGACAGAGCACAGAGGGAAGCGCCGTCGTCGCCGGAAGGGGAAAGGGATACACGAGCCGCGAGCCGTACCCGAGCCGCCATCCTTGTCCGAGCCGAGCCCCAAGCCGAGCGAGCCGCGAGCCGAGTGAGCCGAGCCGCGAGCCGAGCCGAGTCGAGCCGAGCCGAGCCGAGTCCAAGCCGAGCCGAGCCGAGCCACCTAAGCCTTCCTTCCTCCACTTCGGTTCACGGTGAGTCTTCGGTAAGGATTGTTTTGATGAATTCCCTAATGTTACCTCGTCCGATTCGAGTTTGAATGTTGGATTAAGATATGGCCCTACTTTTCTCCCTTGAAGGTAGTACAGAGTTGACGCTTAAGTTCTCGGGTTCCGCGGCAGACCTGGTTGGAGATAGCTTCCTTTCCTTGGGTAAGTCAACGGATAACCTTTTAAAGCGACTTCTACTAGAGTCATCAACTAAAACCCTTGTGTTATCGTTCAGGTTGATCCGTTGAGCGTGGATTCGATCGAGGGGCATAACCGAGTATCAGGTAAGGGTTTTCCTACTACTGGACCCGAGTCCAGGCTGAAAACGTAGTAATCCACAGGGGATTACACGTTAGTGACTGTACTGAATAACTGTATGCGTGTTGACTGTTAAGTACTGATATTATATTTCGTCTGATGTAAATATACTGTGACTGCTAATTGTGGATTGAGATTTTATGTTGAGGGACCTTGAAGTTACGGTTCAGTATGTAGTAAAACACTGGTCTGGATGTGGTTCATGGAGTTTGGACGGGGAAGGACAGTGAGTCCGGTTTTTGGTTGGTTAGTCGATTGGATCCAGGGTTTTCCCTAATGGTGTGCGAATCGGTAATGCATATAGCAACTGAGGGTGTAGATGTTTAAACCTATACTATCTGACTGACAAAGCCTATGGCGGAACTGTAATATGAATGTCGTTGAGATGTGACTGATGTAGACAGTTTAGAATGGACTGAGGGGTAACGGTTAGCTTCATCTATGGGGTAGTGTGCCTTACGGATATGTGCATCCTTCGGGAGCACTAGACTGATATGTGCATCCTTCGGAAGCACTAGACTGATATGTGCATCCTTCGGGAGCACTAGACTGATATGTGCATCCTTCGGGAGCATTAGACTGATATGTGCGTTCTACGGAACCACTAGACTGTTATGTAGGGTACCCCCGAATAGGAAGTTAACTGTTGTTCCCTAACGGGCCCAGTAGTGGGTCCCTTACTGGGTATGTTTATACTCACCCTTTCTCTTCTTTAACTTTTCAGGTAGGGGTACAGCGAGGGGCAGACCGACGAGAGGCAGGAAGGATGCGTGAAGGCCACATGGACGCGTCTGGTTTTCTTATCGCTTCCGCTATGTATTTTGTCAGAATATTTTGACTTGTGATTTTGAACTGGTGACTTGATATTTTATTTTGTGACTTTTTGATTATTTAAAATAGGGCCCGAAACTGTCTTTTGTAAGATTTTTAATGTTTTAATGAATCGTAACTGGTCCGTTTTAAATTTTATGTTGAATGGTCGAGTTTTGGTGTTTGGTAGTGACCTCAGCTTAGTCCGGAAAGTTGGGTCGTTACATAAACTGAGTCACTCACTGAGCTTTATAGCTTACCCTTACAAAATGTTTTACCCACTTTCCAGGTAGAGATCGAGTTCTCGGTGCCTGATAGACTGTCTTAGTTTGTTGAAGCTCCAATATCGGTTGCCAGTATGGTGTTAGAGTTGTACATAGAGTCTTGTGTTATGTTGTATATTTCTTTGTACGATATAGATACTCTACAGTTTGTGTAAGCTATAGGAGTTGCAGTTGTGTAAACCTTTGTTGGTTATGTTTTGGTTAAGGTATCTCCAAATTTACTTGCGAAATCAGTTATTTCCTGGCTACACTTCATGTATGTATATGATTAGTCTAGGTTTTGATGTGTTATGCTGCATGTATAATAGTTTATATACTAGATTAGCAAGTTTATCACGTTCAAGAGTTTAGCAGAGTCGACAGATATCGTTAGAAGAGAGCGATGTCATTCAACTTTACACTGTTTTTCGGCTAAGCTAGCAAGTAGTTTGGGAGGGGGGTGTGACATTAAAACATGCATGTTTATCTTTATCTTGTACAAAGCTCAAAAGTTACTCAGCTTGTTTGTGAAAATTGTAGTTCTTAAGACAAAACTTGTTAATTCATGCTTTGCTTGAAACACTGTGGTTCAAATACTTTCCAGAAATTCAATATTCACGTGCCAGCATAAATTTTTATTAAGAAATCTAATCTCGAAACTTATACTTGAAAATAGTCATGAAATTCAAATAATTTTCATAGGTTCGTGTATAAAGCATTCAATCATAAATAAAAATTATGGAAAATATTTTCAAAACTGGTTTTGTCATTCATTGTCTTCAGCTAGATCCTTTATCTGTAAGCTCAATTTAATTCTTTCCAGCATGTCAACAACATAACTCCTTCAAGACTTACCCAAAATGAGTGTTCTTTTTATCAAACTCTTTATTTTAATGTCCTCTATAATTTACCTGAAGACATGTAAACCAAATTCCTAGTTTATAAGCTCAAAAACACCTTGAAACAAAACTACTCTAAAATCATGCACTCTGCAACCCTTCAACCTGTCCTAGTAATTTAACACATTTTTAGTCATAATTGGCTCTCAACATATTCATAACAGTTATAGGAAATTGAATAAGCTTTTTAACCATATTAAATAGAGATTCTAACCCAATGTGTAAACACTGGAACACTAAAAAAATCAGAGGGTGTTTGATTTCACGTGGAAAGCACCTGCTCTGTCTTCTCTGTCAAATAACACCCAATTAACAATTGGATTGACTCAAGCTTCCTTCACGAAAATTGTTCCAAAATGAATTAGCTTTCAGAAAATTCAAACCTCACCTCTTAGTTCTTCTTGAGTAGATCCAAATTAAAAACCAAAAGTGTACAGTGTGTGTCAAAATCTGTCATGGCTGACTATTTCTTTATGTTCTTTTTCATCTCTTTCCCCTTAATACATGGCCTTCCCTTTTCATCTTCTTCCTCAGATTATACTCAAGATGCCTTTGGAATTTTGATGAAAATAGATGAGAGTGTAGTTTCGCGGTGGAGAGAATACATGCATCGAAAGAGAGACAAAAAAAAAATCTCCTTTCCTCTTTCTTTCTTTTATCCCTTTTTCTAAAACAAAACACTTAAATATATAAATATATATATATAATATATATATATATAATTAATTTCTATTTTCTTTTTGCTTTCTTTTCTTTTCTTTCTCTTTTTCTTTCTTTTATAAAAAATAATCCAAAGAGAATCTCGGGTTTACAACAGGCATGTTTAATATTTTCATATGACTTTCCGAGATTTCTGTTAACTACATGACTAAGATGTTGAACCCGAGGCTATATGGTACCATGTGCACACAGGTTAGATTCTATTGTTAACGTTGAGTTGACTCCGTAAGAACGACGTTCTCGTAAGTGCTGGGCAGGCCCTACAACGACAAAGACGATGGGAGTGCCAGACGGGTCCCAAACGATCACTTCTTGTGCACACAGGTTTGATTTTTCAAGATAAGTTACATTTTGTGTAAGCTCTAGGTGTTGTGATTGTGTAAACCGTAGTGTGATATCTTTTTTTGTTATGATGTCTCGATAAGGTTTATTTGCTAAATAAGTTATTTCAGGGCTGCACTTCTTATATGTCTATGGGTTGTCTAGATTCCACTGTGTTGTGTTGCATGAAATGTAGTTTATATAAAAGAATAGCATGTTTATCAAGTTCAAAAGTTCAACAGAGTCGACGGGTATCATTAGAGGAGAGCAATATCAGTCAGCTACACGTCGTTTTCAAAGCTAAGCTAGCAGGTTGTTCAGGAAGGGGTGTGACAAAAAGTGATTTGAATATTATAAAATATGACTACGAATTCATGTTTGGAAGCTCGAAATTGATGGAAATTGTCAAAGTTGTGAAAAGTCAAAATGTTAATTTTTTACTTTGAAAAATCAAATATTAACCGACTTTATATTCAAATGTGATTGAAATTCAGAAAATGAATGTGGATTTATGCTCGAGAGGTTGAAATTAGTCAAGATGGACAAAATTGTAAAAAGTAGTTAACTTTTGACTTGAAAAAGTCACAGTTGGACTTTAACTTAAATGGTCAAATGACCATATTGCCCTTGGACTAAAGTCAAAATGTTGACTTTTGTTGGATAATCTCACTAACACTTAGTGGGATAAATAGCTACATGAGATGCAGACGCATAGCCTACTAAATTCCACTAATGGTTAGTGGAATGCTAAAAGTTGAGATTTTATGAACAAATTATAGCATTTTCGTATGTAATTTGCTTATAAATAAATTATTTTTTGGAATTGTTAAAAACTTTTGCAAATTTTTTATAATTTTGTTTTACAAAATTATTAAAAGTTTTTCTCTCTTCCAAAATTTCAACTCTAAGTCCCTCCTTCAAATTTTGATCTTGCTCTCCCTTTTTCCTTCACTTAACGAGTCTCACAACTGATTCTAAGTCCTAAGAATAGTGGGTAAAGACTTGTATGTTGGAATTTATATCCTAAAACTCGTAATTTGTAGTTTAAATTATATTTTATTTAATAAAGTGGTTATTGAGGACTTATTTGTGAAAAAGAATACTATAATCTTGAATCCAATAAATTAAGGTCCCGAGGCTATCTAGTGTAGACTTGAACTTTATATAGAGACTTAAACGTGGATCAAGTTCGAGTATATAGCCCAAACAGTCTATAGTGTATGAATAAGGTTGGGCGCCTTATTCGGGAGACACTGTGGATGCGTCCGCTTTGTAGTTAATACAAATGATGTGATCCGAAATCGTTCATGTAGAGACATGAGAGTAGGGGCATCCTATGTAAAGAGTTTACATAAGATTGAAACCATGAACTAGTCACTTTTAAGTTATAACACCGTTGTTTATATAAAATTGACTATTTCGATTTTTTGATGACCTAGGTAACTTAATCTTAATCCTGAACTAACTATAAACTTATGTTTAAACGGTATTATCCTTAGATCTGCATAGGTGAGGGCAATTCAACAGCACTTGTACAACAAGCCTTCCAGTTCAAGGGTAAGACTGGGTGGATGGCTAGGGACATAGGGTACAAGACAGAATTCACTTCTACCAGCTTTAGGGTTAGTAGATAAGTTGTTCCCTTAAGGACTGAATTCAAGTCTTGAACAATGAGCCCTACCCTCTCATTGGCTAGAGAGGATTTGATTTATAGGTTGGATCTTAAATTAATTGTTCAATAGTGGATCAGTGGGACTTAAGGAATAATATGTAATCTCGAGGGTAAAACGGTATAGGGTTTATTGAGATTACAAACAACTTGTGAAAGATTAACTTACTAATCATGGTTATATCAGATTGACAAAAATATATATATAGTGAAGAGAGTGCAACTACAAGACTTTAGTGAAATGACCTGTTAGTTAACGAATGTGGATTAGCTCTGTTTAAAAGAGTTTAGCCAATCAATCTCATATCGTTGGAGCCCATGATCTGTAGGTCCATTAGGTTCCCTTACTAGCTAATATGGAATTAACTTAGAACAATATGATGAAATAATTCGAATTATTTGAATTAGGTAAAAAGAGAAAAATCGACAAATATATTTTTTGAGATAGAGCTTTATGTTTAAATGTGATTTAATTATTAAAAATATGAATAGGGATTCATATTCGAAAGCTCAGAATTGATGGAAATGGTCAAAATTGTAAAAAGTCAAAATGTTGACTTTTGACTTTCAAAAGATAAACTTTGACCAGCTTGATATTTAAATGTAATTTAAATTTTAAGAAAATGAATGCAAATTCATGCTCGAGAGGTCGAAATTAGTCAAGATGGACAAAATGGTAAAAAATCAAAATGTTGACTTTTTACTTTGAAAAGTCAAACTTTAACCAGCTTTATATTCAAATGTTATTTGAAGTTTAAAAAAATAAATGCAGATTTATGTTCAAAAGGTCGAAATTAGTCAAGATGAATAAAATGGTAAAAAGTCAAAATGTTGACTTTTGACTTTTGACTTTGACTAGAATGGTCAAATGACCATTTTACCCCTTGACTAGAAAATCCAACATTTTGTTGGATAATTCCACTAACTCTTAGCAGAGTAAGTGGAAGCTCATGGTGATGACACCAAGCCCACTAAAAGAAATTGGAATGACGAGTAATTCCACTAATTGTTAGTGAAATAATAGGTGTTGAGTTTTTATAAACTAATTACATGCATTTTTACATGTAATTAGGTTATAAATAGATTCCTTTTCAATTGTTAAAGACTTTTAAAATTTCATTAAAATTTTAGAATTTACAAGTTTTAAAAATTTCTTAACATTCTCTCTTTCTCAACCCTAATTCCATCCTCAAATTTCCATCCCTCTCTCAATATTCCTTCATTTATCGGGTCCCACCACCCGATTTTAATCTAGAGAATATCAAGTCAACTCTAGTGAAGGTCCAAGATCGTGTTTGTGAGGAGATTTCGAGGAATAGGGAAAGTATAAAGGTATATATTTCTCTTAACCCTAATTTATATTAATTAGGGCTTGTAAGCATGTTAACTTCTAAATTAGTTTAGATGCATCTAAAGTAGAATTTTGATTCTTATTTCGTTGTGCATATATCGATTTCCATTATAGTAGTGGTTTTCGGTTCAAGTTTGTGAGGAGATTACGAGGAATGGGAAGCTATGAAAGAAAGTTTTCATTTAACCCTAATTTTGTTTTAATTAGGATAGTTAAAGCATGTTAGTTTCTAAATTAATTTAGATGTAATTGGAGTAAAATTTATCACTAATTCTGTTGTACATGTCTCGTTTTCCATCACTTGCGATAGTGGAAGGTGTAAGACACCGATCGCGTTTTGCCCTATGCGTTGAGATTAATGTAGAAGGAACAGTAAGTGCGATAAACACAACAAAATGTTAGACGTTAAGCTTACTTCACCTGGAAGAAATAGTGTAGCCCTTGTGTCAGTAGGTCAATGATTGATTTCACATTGATGCCCAATCCTAATCCAAGATAAGGATTTGGCAGAAACAAGTGGCATCCTGTGATTGGTCCATCTACGCCACCAGCATAAGTCATCATTTCTACATGGAAAACGTCAACGGGAAAGCTTATAAATGGATAAAGCCTAACCATTTTGGAGCTACTTTTACCTTGTATTAAGTTAAGAAAGAATTGAGAAAATTTCCAAAACTCTCAAGAATTCCCAAAAGCTTGAATACCGATAAGAGCTTGCAAGGAAAGTTTTTGGATTAGGAGCTAGGTGAAGAAGCTAGCTGATTATTGAGTGTGAGTGGTTCTTCTTATAAAATTTTCCAAAATGAAAAGAATATCTAAAATGTGTTAAATCTTTAAATATATTTTATTGGACTATGAACCATATGATTTATCTTATGCTCTCAAACTCTTAAAATGCATATGAATTACGAATGAATTGTACTTCTCGTGAACTAGAATGATATGAGAAAATAATGTATGTTGGAGAATGCATGAGAATTGATTAAGTTGGAATGAGATGATCATTTGTACCTTATACGATGAGAATGCCTCATACTTGTGTAATCTGGAATAGAATGTGATTTTTATGCTGTGTGATCTCGAGTATATCGCCTCATACTTACTGTGTGATTTGATATAGGGATGCCCTTTGTTTACTGTGTAGTATGGTATTTGAAGATGTGTCATGTGTAGTGAAATTGATGGAACTTGCTAAAGGTGTTAAGATTACTCCGCATAAGCTGTAACCTAGCAAAAGATTGTTGTAAACGCTTGAGCCAAGGGTATAAAGATGTAATTAAATATGCATAATGATTATGCGAGATGCTTACGTTGTATACAAGAAGCATACACTGCGATATGAATTATGGTGAAAGAATTGAAAAGAAACGATTTCTATATGAATTATAATGAATGCTTTAAAAAGGAAAGATTTTATATGATTTATGAAAATAGATGATTGAGATAGTGAGAATCGCCTAAATTGATTTTATGCCTTATTAACATTGTTCTGCATTATTCTTACCACCTAATGTGGCGAAATGAATTTGATGTGTTAAGACAAACATGATGAATCAAAGGTTTTAAGAAAGGATCCCACTCATGAGACGTTTTTGTCTAACCTTTAAATGTCTTGTTTTATCCCTGCCAAGTAGTGAAGGACATCCTACGTTGAATTTGCAGCCTTGATCGCTTGTTGTTCCCCTGTAATTGCATCATTTTGGTAGTGGTCACTGTTACCTCGCATAACATGTAAAACTTAGGTGAGAAGAGTCGAGTCATTGTTTGAGTCTGTACTTAGTTCTTCTGAAAGACTTGTGTACTAAAAATCAAATGTACTCTCATGAATTGTTTATCAATGAAGCTTTCTCGGTTCACTCAAGTTCAATTTCGGCATTTAAATTTATGGTTTCATTTATTTCCTCTTACTAGATGTTTAGCTTTTTATCTCAAGGGAGTTTTGTGTTGAATGTCTAGGGGGAACGCCTCCATTTGGTCGTATGAAGTGACATTTCGAGTGGGACTTGATAAGGGGCCGGAGCTAGAGTCGTCAATGTGCAACGGTGGGAGCTAGGGCCTATAGTTGAGAGAATACGAATTTGAAATTTTGTGGAGAAGGGAAGAGGAAGGAACAAATTGTAGATACAAAGAGAGAATGGAAAGAAAATTTGGGAAAAAAAGAGGGAAAAGATTTTTAGAAAAAATAGGATTTTTTTAGAAATAGGTAATTCTTGACATTTTAAACTAAACTTGACACTTTTAATTTTACTTAACATTTTTTTATTAGAAACTTATTGACGCTTTTAATTCTTGACATTTAAAACTAGACTTGACATTTCTAATAAAAACTACCAAGAAAATAAAATTAGACTTGACGCTTTTAACCTATCAAGTAATGAAATGTTTTTTGAAAAATTATGCATTTTTTCACTTTTTTTTTTTTTGTTATTCTTGACTTTTTTTTTTACTTGACATTTTTTTATTAGAAACATTAAGTATTTTTAAATTATAAGTGTCAAGTAATGTTATTTTTGTAGTAGTGATAATGTTTTAGCAAACCCTATTTAGAACTTGTGAATTTCTGAATGCAAGTATGATTTATAAATATGCTATTGAGTTTGAGATTATGATTTCACAGCATGAAATGTTTAACATGTCTTAGTCTATACCAGACTTGTTCTGAGACATATAACAACGTTTTGAGGTTTTTTTTTTTTAAATTTCTTTTCAAGAATTCATGTAATGTTACTTTGATTTCTCTCAAGAATCCCAGTTTAATTTTCTGTATCTTTGTTCTCAAATTAATTGATTGAAATTGATTCTTGAATATGCTTCTTTGCATGTAATATACAATTCTTTGAGAAATTAATGTTGAAATGTTGTTCAATTTCTTTCATTAAATCTTGTTGCAATTCTCATGTTGATTCTTGAAAAATAAAATTGATTTGAGATTATTTGGTCCCATCATTTTGTTGGCCAAACTTTGATCGATTAAATTCAAATTACCATCCATTTCAAGTATGCAGTATACAATTGTTTGTCAAAATATGAAGCCAAAGTTTGGTGATTGTCAATCTTTTCCAATTCATGTTCTTAAAAAAAAAAAAAAAATCAACCTCCTATTAATTTTGTGAACAATCATGTGTTTAAAAGAAGCAAGTTCCACAATGCATAATTTGTTCATTTCTCGTTAGTTAAGGTCTTGAATTTTGAAAATTTGTTTGAGAATTTAAGCAAGTCAAATTTCCAAACAATCGACCAAGAATCAATTTAAATATCAAATCTCCTTTGTTTATTTTCTTGCTCTACGATAGCAGTTGCCTCTTTTTTATCTCCTTGAGAAGTTTAAATTTGGATTTGTTGAGTTGAATGAAATTGCCTTGAAATTTTCTTTTAATTCTTGTTCACCATTTTTTATAATTCTTCTTATCTATTAACAAATTCTCCATCATTTTGATTTCAAGAAAGTAGCTATACATCAAACTCCTTGGGTTCGACCCTTGCTTCATATACTACGATAAATGTTTGTAAATATAAAAGATATGACAAATAATTAGATCATATATCGGAGAGCTATCAGAGGACTAGCCGCTTTTAACTTTTCTATTTTTGCAATTTAGAAAATGTAGTGACATGGGCACTATTATCATAATTTTTTTTGCTATTTTTACCTATAGACTAAAAAAATCTAAAAAATATTATAAAAAGGATCTTTTAAAAAATATAATGAAGCGGCAAAATATTATATTCTATTGAACAATTTTGAAAATGAAAAAAGCCCATAAGCCCACAATGACAAATACAACAAAATGTCCCATCAACAACGCGTGTGATATATTTGGTAGATAATCGTTTAAATTTTGCTATTGTTTGGTATACGATCGTTTAGTTTTGGGTAGTTTAAATGATTTTTTTTTCAAGATTTTTTGTACACGATTCTAAACGATTTTTTTTCGAGATTCTTTGTACACGATCGTTTAATTTGGTTACACGATCGTTTAAATTTAATCTTATTTTTTGTGTTTATATTTGGTATATGATTGCTTACATTTGATCGTTTAGATTTAAGTAGCCTAATCTAAACGACTTTTTTCAAGATTCTTTTTACATGTTCGTTTAGATTCTTTGTACACGATCGTTTAGATTTGGCTAAACGATTATTTTTCAAGATTTAGCTACACGATCGTTTATTTATTATATACGATCGTTTATATTTGACTATTTTTGATGCATGATCGTTTAAATTTGGTGCACAATCTTGAACCAAATAACAATTTAAAAAAAAAAGAAAAGAAAGACGATAGAAAAAAAGAAAATAGCACAACAAAGACGAGGAAAAAAAAAGATAAACCTATAATATTTTTAAAATGGGGCCTTCATGCCTCTCAATTTGTTACATGCGCAGTAAATATTTTGGTTGTTGGTTATATTTTATAAAAATTTCCTTAATAAAAATAACTTTTAATTAAAATTTTATTTAATAATTGAATCATTTTTTCCACAATTGTTTCAAAATTTCCATATCCACATTTATTTTAGAAACAATTTCCCTTGATTTTCATCATATTCTAATTCTTTTTTACACATTTCGAAGTTCAAAGAGTCTCAGTATTGATCTCTCATAATAGTGTTAAAGTCTACTTCAAAAAAAAAAAAAAAAAAAAGTGTTAAAGCCAATTTCCCATTATAAGCAAATTCCATTTCGACTTCTTCACGACGGCTAGCTTACTCGCACACAAACGACACAACACTCGAAAAAAAAAATCAAATCTTTTGGAGCCAAATGAGTGGCGCCACGAAATGACGCCAGGACGCTGCTCACTCTCTCACGCAACGTAGTGATCGTCACAGCCACAAGAATTTTGCCACAAGATTCCCATATGGGTCCCTATGGGTTCTCACCGTTGGAATCCCAACAAACCCCCAACGTTTCTTCTTCTTTATAACGTTTTTCTCCATCTTCACATCCAACCCCACAAACAATGGAGGCTCTTCTTCCGACCCTCGACTTCAAACTGCCTCTTTTCTCTCCATCTTCAACAGATCTTCCCACACCCATTTCGTCTTCTATCCGTTTTTGCCGGTTGTTGAACTCTAGCCACCGTGGAAGGCGAAAATGGAAGGTGCTCGCCGCCGCCAGCGAGTCTGAAAGTGAATCTGCCCGGCAAAGTCTTATTGGGTCTTTTGGGAAATGTGTTATGGGGTTTGCTGCTACTGCCGCTGCTTTAAGCTCCGTTTGCTGTGGTTCCCCTGCTCTTGCTGAATCTCTCACGGTTGCATTCCCTGTTTCACGTGCTCCTGAGGTGAACTTTGTTTATGTTTCTTTTTGCTTGTTTTTCTTGTTACTTTATTTGTCTATTTTGAACCATATTGTGGTGTGGAACTCACTAACTCCATTCGTGGTCAAGCTAAGCTATCATGGATTGTTATGTTTTGGGTGATTCATTGGTCAAGTGAAATTGGAGTTTGTAACTGTTCATAATTTAGAAACGGATTTCATTATCTCTGTTTACAAACCTTCTTACTGTTAAATAATACTACAAGTCTAAGACTTTTACTATTGTATCGATGTTATTTCATTACTTAAAAGTTTCTACTAATCACTGGACTTCCAATTTTTGACAATATTAGATTATTGCTTGCACTGATTGTTTAAGGACTGTATCCAAAATAAGTCCACTGTATGGTCTTTAAAGTTAGTAATTAGTTTCATCTCACGTTCCTAGGTTATTGTTGATCGAACAATTAATTGCATTCACAAGATAAAAAATTGAAACTTTGAAAGTGGAGGAACCTAATAGAAATCTTTTAAAGGTAGAGGTACTTATAGACATAGCTTTTGGAAGTTTATGATTCTTTAGAAACTTCTTAAAATATGGAGACTGAGTAAACACAACCAAGAAAGTTTTGAGACCACACTTATTATTTAGCTGTTTATAAATTTCTGTTGATATTGGAAGGAGTTTGAGGTTTTCTTTCACTGCCTGTTTCCTAAATGAGAGATTGTCCTTTTGTACGCAACAACAGGCAAACCGTCCGTGCTTCTCTTTCTCTAAGAATTGCTTTTCTGCAAGTGCGAAGATTTGGTGTTTTGCAACTTTCTTTTGATTTTTCCCTTTTGTGACCAAAGCTGTTAAATGGTTTTTCTTTGTCAGGTGAATACGGTTCAAAGGACTCTGATTGAGGCTTGGGGATTGATCAGAGAAACATTCGTTGATCCTACTTTTAATCATCAAGGTATCTGACACATAATCATATTCAAATATCATGTTTGCTTGCTAAGTTTCATGGAAAGAAAATAAATGATGAGAACAACAAAGCATGAAATGGTCCAAAAATAGATTTAATTGGGTTCGTATCATGGCTTTTTCTTTTATCTAATGGTAAAGTTCTTCATTTTCTCCTCTCTCTCTCTCTCTCTCTCTCTCTCTCTCTCTCTCTCTCTCTCTTCTTGATCCATATTATTGAAGTTCTCATCTTCGTTAAATAAACTAAATCATACACAATATTGTTCCTCGTTTGCAGATTGGGACTTAAAGTTGCAGCAAACAATGGTGGAAATGTTTCCCTTGAAGTCGGGAGATGCAGCATATAGGAAAGTCAGTGCAATGCTGTCTACGCTTGGTGATCCTTTTACACGGATTATAAGCCCAAAGGTATTTGCTATAGATGTCATGTTAAACGTTGATAAATAATCTGCTTACGTTTTGATTTTACAACAAGTTGAATATGCTAGTTTGAGCTGGAAAAGTTTCTTGGCTGGCTTTGTATTTGAAAGAACTTTCCCATTTATCTGACATTTTCTATTGCAGGAATATCAAAGCTTCAGGATTGGCAACGATGGCAACTTGCAGGGAGTAGGCCTCTTCATAAATGTCGAACCAATAACTGGCCACTTGGTTGGTAACATTTCTTTAAATCTAAGTTTTTACTATGCGGTTTGGAAAAGGTTAAAAATTCTTTATAGGTATGTAATTATAGCTTAACTAAGACACTAAATTTGAAACTCTAGTATCATATAACTCATCTCAATCGCATTAAACCTCTCTTTCTCAAATAATAATAATAATTATAAATAAGTGAAGGTATGTATTTGTCATTGCGTCTTGCGTGCAATACATCCAACATACTAAACATTTTCCCTCTTCTTTTTTGGTTCTTTCTTTTATTCATTGACATTGCAGATTGTTTTATCCATCATAGATGGTAGCCCCGCTGCACGTGCTGGCATACACGAAGGAGATGAGCTGGTTGAAATTAATGGTAATTATTCTTCCTTTAATTTTATTGTTCAAATTAGTGGGCTTCGCCCTTAGGGTATCTATGGAAAGATTATGGAAATATTTACCCTAATTCCTAAATCTTTTCCTTTTTTATTCCCTTGTGTATTCTATTTATTATTTGTCATTGTACATATTGTAAAATTTATTAGATTTTCTCCCGATACTCGGATTTCTACGTAAATTTGTGTGTTCTTTGTCTCTACTTTCAATATTATTATTATTATTTTCTTTTGCTTTGAGCTCTTCGTTAGGTCTAAGGATGAAGTTTTCACTCTTGCATATTTCTCAAGATATCGCTGTGCACTCGTTGCCTCATGGAGCTTGTTGAAGGAAATCACTTATTAATGCGTAAACACACCAAATGTTACAATAGATTATTGTTCTTCAATAGAAAATCTGTTCACATCTAGCCTTCAATCTACTCCTCAAAGATGTAACATATTTCGTGAAATTGAGATGCATGTACTTTCGTACATCCATATAACTAATTCTTGTTCAGGCTTCTTCATCTTTAACAAAAATAGTTTTCTATAGCTATTTAACTTCCCTTGCTTTAGTATTACTTTCAATGAAAAACTCTTTTGTGGTTCAATGGTCTGCAAAAGAAGGTTTAAACGGAAGATTCAAGTTGAATATGAAGTCAAGGTATAATCAATCTCTTTCGACATTCATGAAGTATTTAACTTCAGCTAATATAGCTTACATTTTACTGTAATAGTTCATCTTGAACTTAACTCGTTTGCAGAAAAATTCATTTTCCATCTAATTTGGTATAGTTCAACTAAACTTTACTATCTGTGATGTTTAGGGGAAAGACTGGATGGTGTTGATAGTGAAACAGTGGCACAAAAGCTACGAGGGCGTGTGGGAACAATAGTCACTGTGAAAGTTCATGATGTAAGTACCAAATTGTGATTGAATGGGTAATACAATTGAAATGGCAGAACTAGTATATACTCATATTAATTAGACTGGAATTATATTCAAAATATTTAAAGACTCCAAAGTAGTTTCAATATACTTGGACACTCCATCTCTGAGTTCACTCGAGCCTAAATTCTGTAAACAATTGAGTACCCTCCTCAAAGCATGACCTTCGAATTTATAACAAATAGTATCTTAAAACCACTTTTTTACTTTAAAGATTGTTCTTCTCTATGAAGTCTTAACACGTATTCGCTTTTGTACTTTTTACAAACAATAATAACAAATTCTTATAGCATTACTTATTCATTGAGCACTTTTTTTCAGGTTAGAGATGTGAGCAACTCCAGCATCAGAGAGGTACTTAACCACCCAATGTTGGTTTACTGTGGAATGTGTAATCGCATTAGGCAAAAGCATATCTTATTCTTCCGTCTTCTTCTTTATATAGTTTCTGCTTGAAATGTCTCACATATCTTGAAGGTCAAAATTCCAAGAGAATACATTAAACTCTCTCCAGTATCCAGTGCGATTATTCCACATAGAACACAAGATGGCCAATTGTCCAAGACTGGCTATGTTAAATTATTAGCCTTCTCTCAGGTAAATGTGGACCAACATCTTTCCATAGTCCTAAATAACTTGTCAGTCAAAAAATCTTAACTGGTTATAGTATTTAAGGATTGTGACTTTTGAAGGCATGCTTGTGTATGTAAGTTCCTTTTGTCTAATATTGACAGACTGCAGCCTCTGACATGGAAAGCACAATTCATGAAATGGAAAGCCAGGGTGTGCAGTCATACATTCTTGACTTGCGGAACAACCCAGTAATCCTCTAAGTTGTCTGAAAGTGATTAATTTCTTTCAAGTTAAAGCCCAACCTGACCTTCAATTTCACTAATTGATTAAAGCTATATGTTTCAGGGAGGGCTTGTAAAAGCTGGGCTTGAAGTTGCCCAAATATGGCTCGATGGGAATGAAACTCTAGTAAATACAATCGATCGAGATGGGAATATGTCACCCATTAATATGATTGATGGTCACGCTATAACACATGATCCACTTGTTGTACTTGTAAGTCTTTCTTTTCTTTCCTTTTCAACTTAAGTCACATACTGATCAAATAATTAATCATATAGAAGTAAAAAGGAGGGGCCAGAATAATGATTAATAAATTACCTTGCTTTTCTCCTGCACTGGAAGTATATACCTCATTATGTGTCTTTAAATATCTGAGTGCAGATATGTGTATGTGTACATGATTAATGATTCTGATTCTTAGATCCCTTTTACATTAAGTCTGAGTAGTCTGTTGATAAATCACTTATGCAAGGAGAATAAGCAGAACGTTCGAGGAACAATGTCTTCTTGGCAAACTGAATTAGTGTTGAAGGGTCAGAGGTAGTCTGGCCCTAAAAATATCCATAATCTGATCGGAATGAAAGGCCTCCGGTATGGGTGACAGGTTACATAATAGATAGGATTGGAGTTAGCTCAGAAACACAGACACGCTTTTTAGGTAGGGTGCCTATGATAGTACCCCGAGCTTGAAAGTATATACTCGAAGGTGTAGGACGAGTAATTAAGGGAGAAAACATGTGCTGTGGGCTCTTAGGAATTCTGTTAGTTATGTGGGCCAGGAAGTTTGTTAGATGGTTTAGTTGCTTACTTCTTCTTTAAATACTTGTGTTGCTGGGGGAATTATCTTTTGTCTAGTATTTTGTACTTAGACTCTCTTTCGAGTATTGGGAAAGATCTTCTTTCCCTAGTTCTTGATAAATAAAATTATAGGTGAGAGTCTATCGGTCTATTTTTAACCCATGTCAGACACTTAAATTTTCATGTTCTATTTTTAGTTATTTATTTTTAGCTTCAAACACGTGGGACACTTCCTACACACACTCGAAAAACTGTTTTAACGAGAAAATGGTCTAGACCCTAATTTAAAGCCCAAATCCGTATCATTATATGTTAAGATACAATAGAAAAGGGAAAAAATAATGCATGAACCATTTATAGATTTACTTTTGTCAAGGCTCAGCTCTATTTGTTTGCATATGCCTCTAGTTTCTTGATTTTTTCTCTTTCTTTATTTGTTTTCTCAGGAGTTGTTTCCCTTAAGCATGTATTCTTTTTGTTAAATCAATGAGAAGTTGTTTGTTATTGAAAGAAATTTAGATATGACTTAGCTCATTTGGAAAGATTAAGTGTGGATTTTTTTGGAAAGAAAAAAGAGCATGCATTCAGTATGAGTGGTTTTGGAAATTCGACAAACGCTTGGAAATAAAAACTTATCAACTTTGGGGAACTCTCGTAATTTGATCATGCTTTGAGGGTAATCCATCTTGGGCTAGACTAGTGGTCAAGGGCAAATGTAAATAATAACAAGCATAGAGAATAAATCCTAGTAATTCATTCATAAGGATGACCAAAGGAATCTGAGACCTAGGCTATTTATTAAGAGATGTCGGTTCACGAACATAAATTGGAAGTAATAGATGCTTATTAGAAATGGTAAAGTTCAAATGGACAATCCAACCTAAGGATGAAAATATCGATGACATTTTTAATATTAGTAACTCATATTAATGACTATATCAACAAATATTTCGGAAAAATCACAAATATAACGAAAATTAGTAAAATTAGTGTAATTTTTATTGTGAAACATCATAACAAGTTTATTTAAGACATAAACTACTTCGGTAAACATATGTATACAAAATTACAAGCCAAATGTGACTGAAATATATTAAGAAACGACATTGAAGTGAAGATAGGATAAATAAAAAGAAATGAATTTGAATTTGAATACTGCATTGAATGCTAAATTTTAAAACGAAGAATAATATACATATATGAAAAATGACTCAAGTAGAAGAAACTAATAGTATAAAATAACATATGAAATAATCACATAAGGATAATCGTTAACTCTTTTATCCGTAACTCTTTCGTTAACAAATGTTATCAATAAAATAAAATTTTAAATTAAATATGAAAGAAAAAACTTCATTGAAAAACAAAGAATAAAAATCAAAATAGAGTGACAAAGAGATGATGAACAACTTTTTAAAAAAATTGAATAAATAGGGAGAGTAGTAATAATTTTGAACTCAAGGACACAAATGTGTACCCGATAGAACATGTCATGTTCAAGTAAGGTCGTTAGGACGAGTAATAATAATTAAAAGGGACAATTTGCTATATTTGTAAATATTTTCAGCAATTTTGTCATTTACAATAATTTTCCTTATCAAAATGAGTAGAAAAATATATAAAATGAAAATTGACGAACTTCTTTTCTTTTGTTACATCTACGTATAATTTTCTAGATTTAATTACTTGATGTATTAGTAGCTAAGGTACCTTGGAAGGGACAAAAGAGGATTGTTCTCTGGATGACTTTCAGAGTTCTAACCAAGTGAAAGAATTGGTGCTGCTTCAAAATGTGAGACGTCATCACTAAGTTCCGTACAAATTGGTTTTTCCTTTTTCATTCGTAATCCAAGCTCACACTCTCACTTAAGGAACTTCAGGATTATTGGTTGTGCAATTCATCGTATTTACCAAGACTGGCCAATACAGACGTAAAGGACTATTTCAAGATCAATTTGTTCTATGATGTCCTTCCTGATTACTGTTAATGTTTCTCATTGATCAGTTATGTTATTCCTTAGTATTTAGCTGATTATTTGTGCATGCATTAGCTAACGACTTCTGTCATACTCTAATATTGAAATCGTCAGCTAGATGAAACATGTTATAATAAAGAAAGAAAGGAAAAGAAAAAAAAGTAATACATAACATACATTTTCTCAACAAAATGAATAAATATTGGAATATAAATTAAAAGGTAGGAAGGAAAAGAACCTCTGGTTACCTTTGTGAAAGCCATCTAGTTACCAATGTTCTTTATGTTCTTGTTATGTGTCGAGTATATTTCATACTTTATGCATATCCTTAATTAAAGGTCAATGAGGGTAGTGCTAGTGCAAGTGAGATTTTAGCAGGAGCACTCCACGACAATGGTCGGGCTACTCTCGTTGGACATAAGACATTTGGGAAAGGAAAAATCCAGGTATTCTTATTCTGTACAGAACAATGTGTCATTTCAAAGCATTCTGTTGCACAAGTCTGCAAGACAAGTGACCATGTTCAGAGTTTTTCAGCTAATGTTCGAAGAGTAGGAATATGCTTGAACTGACTTTTCTAGTTTTTCAAAAAATGTTTTTAATGCCCAAGAAGGGTGTTCTAAGCACCTGAGAAGTCATCCCAAACAAGTCACTGGTTGAACAAACTATCAAAACATGTTCAAGAAAAGATCTTACCGTTGGTTAGAAAGGATGTTTTTAAATCTTAAAACCCCCGTCTTTTGCACATCTAGTCGATATCCCGTCTCTATATGATGCATAACTCAGAGTGTTGTGTTCTTGTTTCAGAGTGTCACAGAGCTTCATGATGGTTCAGCTTTATTTATCACGGTCGCGAAGTACTTATCACCAGCACGTCACGAGATTGATCAAGTGGGGATTGTGCCAGATATACAATGTACAGCAGATGCACTAAACTCACCAAAAGAAATATTAGGCAAAAACAAGAGCTCAGCCTCACCTCTTGAAGCTGATTCTTGTATAATGATAGCAGAGCATGAATTGGACATTCAACAATCTAAAGGAACTGCCTCTTGAAATGATAGTAATTGTAAAATTTGATTGTAAATATGGAAGGAAACTAGAGAGGTATACTTATATACATATCGATAAAAGTTAGACTAGATTTGTTGGGATTTACTTGTATTGTGCAAGTCAACTGTTTTAGCAAGATCAATACTGTGTTGGTCATTGCTGCTGTGTAAGTTTACAATTTATTATCATTGAAATACTCCAAAAACCTGTTAATAACATAATATGTGTCGAAGGCATGTATTATTTCTTCTGAGATTGTAGTGTGTATACATACATACATATAATGTATAAATGTGTTTGTGTGTATATGTATGTTTAGTTTGTTATTTCCAACCTTGGTTTACTTTAGTTTACTTTTCAATTTATTTTGAACTTGTTTTATTTTTCCATACTCATAAGAATTAAAAAGCAGCATAAGGGATTTACAAACCTTTTGATGAATAGATACATGCGATTTTTATATTTGTTTTGAATATGTTCATGAAATTAAAAAGTTCCTAGATTATCTTTTAAAGTTTATAAATTTGAAAAAAAAATATTTAAAAAATATTTGGTGTTTGGTAACTTTTTAAAATGTATTTTTAAGAAATGAGATTGAAAAATAATTAGAAAACACTTGAGACTAAATTTTGAGTAAATAGGTTTTTAAACAATGTTATGCATATAAACACTTGTAAAAATATCTAACAAAAAATGCAAAGGTTTTTAAACAATGTTATGTATACAAATACTTCTAAAAATATCTATAAAAAATGTAACTGTTTTATTTTAAACTCGTTTTAAAGTGTTAAAAAAAATGTATTTTTGAAAAACATTTTTTACATAGATAATCTAAATGCACTCTAAGATTTTGAGCATTCAATTATGTATTTTTTTAATGTAAAAAATTGTTTGGTCAATTCTAAAATAATATAGTTATTTAAAGGAATGACAAAAACAAGGTCATGAGCAAATTTATTCTAAAAATAACATAGAAATATAAATAAATGACAAAAATAGAACGAAGTAAAAAATATTAGTAAAAATAGGTAACAAGATCGTGGACAGGTCTCAACCTGAGTATACAGCTGGTCCACCATTTGTATATAAGATGTAATGTTGTTACCAAGTCATTGGCCCAATGATTTTTTGTTATAGATATGGTGAATATGTGCCATCTTATATATAGGGTTTAAGTCCCTTTAGGTTTGACTTGAAATATATATTTTTAAAATATAATCTAATTAGTAATTTTTATTAGGTTAATTTTCATAAATATAACATACACCTACTATCTATGTAATAAAATCAAAAAGTATAACATACACCTACTATCTATGTAATAAAATCAAAAAGTATGTGAAGTCTATCATTTTTTTAAATACGAAAGATTTAGAAAAATCACATACTTTAGACACGATTTTTCACTAATGTCCTAAGATTTCATTTATTGTCTTGATTAAGATTTCGTGTTCTTTTATGACCATTTTAACCTTCACATCTATATTAGATATAATTGATTCTAAAAAATATGTAATAAATATTACTTTAATTATATTATACCAAATTAATTATCTATTTTATAACTTCCATAATTATTATAATAAATAATCCACAATTATATTTGCATTTATTATTAGGATATCATTTATTGTAGATTTACTTTTAATATGGTATTAATTTGAAGCTAATATAATAATATTATATTTAATAATTTCTACAAAGTCATTTTATTCAATTTCATCTTCAACTCAATATCAAATTTTCACAAACCTACTTTCTGACGTCATCCACCATTACAATTTTCTTCTATTAGTTTTTTTGTTTGGTATTCTGATTTTGTTCTTCCCTTTTCCATCTCCTTCAAGTATAGTCAGTAAGTCTGAATTTTTTTTTGGTTCATATTTCTTTATTCTTTTTATTTATGTAAATTTTGCCATATATATTTCATGTTTAATTTTCCCATGCAGTGTTTGTAAACTAAAAGTTCTTCAATATTCTTCTTCATTTTTTTGTTTCTTAAATGTTTCGTCAACAATATATACTATTATATACCACTATATAATCTAATTCTCTTATGTGATATATTAGATATATACACTTGCATATTTTTAATAATACATAAGTTGTAACACATATATAGTTATATATTATTGGTTGTCAATGCATATTCGTTTCATTAAACTGATTTCTTTTCCTATTTTTGTTTTTTAAATGTGTCGTCAACAGTATATTATGATGGTTTTTTCAATACTTGTGACAACTAGTTATAGTGTTTTCGAAATATTAATGTATGAACACATGTTTTTTAAGACTTGTATAATAGTCTTTTATCCAAGTTAGGTAGTTATATTGATATGGATAATATTGATATATACTTCTATTCCTTCTAGTACATATTTGTTTCATTATTATTATATACCACTATATATTTAAAAAAATTATGTGTTGTGACCTATGTATACACCTGTATATTTAAAATAATACGTAAGCAGTAACACGTATAGTTCTATTATTTCTTGTGACCAAAATTGCTGAATATTATGATGGTCATCTTCTTCAAACTAATTGTTTCATGTTATTAATTTTCTTTCTTAAATTATGTAATATAATATACAATATATAATGAACTTGTTTTTTAAGTTTTTGGACTCTAGACCATTTATTCCTTTTAAGGATAAATGGTGAACCATGCAAACTTACAACATAAAATATATCATATAATTTACAGTATATATCATATCATATATCATTAAGCATAAACATTAAACATCACACACATAATATATAATTAAGTAGAAGACACATAATATTTCATATATGTTACAGTATATATTAAATATCATTAAGCATAAACATTAAACATCACACACAGAGTATCTTTAAGCAACAAACACATAATATATCATATATTATACAGTATATATAAAATATCATTATTGATACCTTTTTCTAATTGTATTGATATAAATTTGTACTTTCACCATAATGTAAAATTTGTTACAAAATTAAAATAAAATGTAAAATATGCACATATACATTGTTGTCTAATATTATGTTAAATATACAGGGGTATATAATGATCTATTTAAATCAAAAACAGTTTCAGTCACGGTAAAATTTTACAAATTAACTTCTATTATAAGAAAATCAATGCAAATTTGATGAAATATAATAAGTATATATCAGAAATTATTAAATTACGTGAAATATATTATTATGCGTAGTATCTCATTGGACAACCACTATGTCTATAAAAAATAATGCAAAACGAAAGAAAGAATGAATGGAGAGAGAGATTGGAAAGTGATAGAGAGATTAGAAAGTGATGGAGAGATTAGAAAGTGAGAGAGAGATTGGGAGGGAAAATTTTTGAACAAAATCACTGAAAGAAAAATAATTAAAGGTTAATTTTTATTATAAAATTAGCATAACAGAATTAATCATTACCTTGTTTACATAGAATATCTAATAAATGCAAATCTTAATCCAGATCCACTTTCCTTATTTCATTTTTCTATTTTTTTAATATATTATTAATAATAAACATTGATAATTTGGTCATTTGGACCCTATATTTGTGTAAAATATAAGCCCATTCAGAACACTTTTGAAATATTTGGGAAGTTTAGGTCTATCTTGTAATATGGTATACCATTTTAGAGTTTAATAGTTAAGACACTTTTAACTATTCCAGGTTTGTCTTTCCTTTCCATCTTCTTTCTGTTCCTTCAGGAATTTTTCTTTTCCTTTCCATCTTCTTTTTTCTCTTCTTCTTCTTTTGCAATTTTTCTTTTATATTTTTCTGAAATCACAATCTTTGTTTCCAATCAATCATAAATCTTATATTATTTTATTTTTTAAAGTGTTATTTGGTTCAAGATCGTGTATCAATATTTTTTATATTTGGTACACGATCTTGAAAAAAATCATATAGATATTGGACGATCATGTACCAAATATATCACGCGTGCGAGTCCAATTATTCGCGTGTTGACTGGGGAATTTTTGGTACTTTCCATTGTGAGCCTATGGTCTTTTTCCATTTTCGAAATTGTTCTATACAGTATAAATATTTTGTTGGTTTGTTATATTTTTTTAGAAAAACCCCCTTTTATTATGAACTACATGTTTTTAATGTTTTGTAAACATAAACAAAAATAATTTAAGTACTACACGAGTAATTTTAAAAATTTAAATTATTAAAAAAATTATTGTTAATCATTAAAAAGCATAAAATTTAAATTTAAAAAGGAAAGTTATTAAAAATAGAAAAATTGACAAAATATTAACACTTCTTAGAAAAATAAAGTGTAATAAATTTTGTCAATAAATTTTTTCGTGTTGACTATGATAAACGATTATTTAGATAATATCAACACAATCGTGTAGCTGTTTTTAAACGATGGAAAAAAGACTTCAAATCTTAACGATTGTGTTGATTATGCTAAACAATCGTGTTGATTATGGTAAGCGATCGTTTAGATCATATCCACAAGATCGTGTAGTTCTTTTTAAATAATGCAGAAAGGGCTTCAAATCTAAATGACCGTGTTAAAAATGATAAACGATCGCTTACTTAGTCAACACAACACAAAGAAAAAGAACGATCATATCAAAGTGATATTTAAACGATCTTGATATTTTGAAAGAAGAGCTAGAAGAAAGAAATAGAAGATGAAGAAAGAAAGAAAAAGAAGATCAATAAAAATAGAAGAAAGAAAATGTGGAAGAGAAGCTGAAGAAATTAGGAAAAGAAGATGAATAAATCGCAAAGAAGAAAAAAAAAAGAAGTGACGAATCATTTGAAATATCAAGAGCAAATATGGAATTTATGAAAATATTTTACTGGCTTCATGAGTTTTTTGTCTTTGTTACACAGACCGTAAATATTTTGGTGTTTTGTTACACAATTATGAACATTAACTAAAGAAAAAAGGAAATAAAAAAAAAGTTAAGTTGAAAAAAAAACGTTAAGTTACAAAAAAAAATTAATGTTACAGAAATTCACCATATTGATGACAGAAAACCATTGAAGCAATGACTTTTTTTATTACATAATTGGTAACAAACTTTTTATATCTTGGATGAAAATTGTGGATCTGGTCCACAATTGAAGGAATGGAAGAATTCCCAAAGCGGAAGCGTATGAACGCCGTGCAAGTGATATTCAATTTGTAAAACCAATAAATTCAAAGAAAAAAACAATAAATAAAACTTAAGCATGTTCTTATGGAGGAAAAAGTGAAAAGAAACTAACCTTTGTAGAATTTTAAAGAACTTTTCTTCCGAGCTTTTTAAGACACCACAAAATCTTCCTTATTATTCTCCAGGTAAAGAATCACAGAGTTGTTGGCTTCTGTAATTCTTGTGAGGGAATTTTTTTTGAGAGAATTCTATTTTCTTTTGGAATAAAGAGAGATCGATAAGAGAGTCTTAGAAAGAAACTCTTTTTTTTTTAAACAAATCTTAACCATTATTGATATGGAGGGAGAAGTTATCAAAATAACTTCCTCCCTCTTTCCCACGTAGAATAACTCCCAAGGGAGTTATTCATTCTATTTATTTAAAAAATATTAATTAAATAAAAGAAAATTAATATAAATTTAATTAATATATATTATATCTCATATAATATAAATTTTATATCATATCATATATAATATAACCAATGATTTAGATCTCTCATATAATCTATAGTTCTAATATGAATCGAATCCATATTAATTTTAACCTATACTTTATTTATGAATCTTATTCATATTATTATTATTATTTGAATCATATTCAAATATTAACTTCTCTCATAAAAACTTTACATTATAATGTATCAAATACATTATATTAATTGTATCATATATAATTTATTCCCTTTAATCAATTTGAACAATTCAAATTAAACCAAAATAATTTTGATTCTCATTTATCCTTATTGAGCTAACAAGGGGACCTTATGGGCTTACATATTGAAGCTCCAATGAAATGGGATTAATTACTTAAACTCTTTAATTAAATTAATCTCTATTAATTAACTATTGGTTGTTCCACTAAAGACTAATAGTTGCACTCTTCTTACTGTAGATATATTTTTGTGTCCATTAGATATAACCAATCAACAGTGCAATGACCCTTCACAAGTTGCTCGTAAGTACAGCTAGGCCAAAAATTACCATTTTGCCCATGTAATTACATCTAACTCCTTAAGTACCACTGATTTCTCTAATGAACAATAATTATAGTCCTACTATAACTGAACTCCTCTCAGGCCAAGAGAGGGTGTGGCGCCACATTGCTCAAGCCTTGAAATCAGCCCTTAAGAGAGCAATTTCTCTATTTACTCTATCTATAGAGAAGGAGTGAATTCCTTCTTGTGTAGCTGTGTTCCCAGCTCCCCAGTCAGATGAATCCTCAAAATGGTAGACATATTGAGTCGGCTACATAGGCCACTCCCACCCATGCAAACCAAAGGATCGCCTTCATAGGTAGAAGTTCACAACTCACTCAAGATTCAGGTCAAGTCACCTATAGTCATCCTAGTGAAATGTAGTCTCAACTAGTAACGGTGTTAATAAGAGAGACTATTCATTTCATGGTTCGATCTTATACAAACTCTTTGTATAGAATACCCCCGCTCTAATGTCTCGACATGAATGATTAGGATCAAATTATTTGTAGCACTTTAGAACAATTGTAACAAACTACAAAGCAGGTCGTATTCATAGTGTCACTAGGATAAGGTATCCAGCCTTATCCATTTACTATAAACCATTTAGGTTATCACTTAAACATGATCCACTTGTATGTCTCCACATACATGTTTAGATTACAGAAGATAACCTTGGATGTTAGTTTATTGATTTTGTAGGTTAATGCAACTAAATGTCAAATAAAATAAAACACTTTATTTTATTAGATAAATAAAAAATTTGTATAATATATACAATTATAAACTACAAGACCACGAGATTTAGGGCATCAACCCCAACAACAATTTCCTTCCTTTGATGTGGCAGTCTAAAGTAAATGAATGAGACGTGGAGCGCCGTATGGATGGAAATTGTGGACCTAGTCCACATTTTTGGAAAAGACATTTATTTTGTCAAATATTTTTCTTATCCATCATATGATCTAAACGATCGCTTACCTAGTCAACACGATCGTTTAGATTTAAAGCCATTTTCCTATCGTTTAAAAAGAACTATATGATTGTGTGGATATGATCCAAACGATATTTTCCTGTCTATATGCCAAATATCGACGGAAGTAATGATTTGGATGAGAGTATCTTAACATATGTACAATCAGACTGTGAAGGCATGTGGATTTCTCAATAATACATTGTGGGTGGATTTCTACTTATTGTATACATATATGCTATGTTTGATCAGAGACGATCGAGATAAAGAGGCTAGTGGAGATGAGATTCATGGATTAGTTGTTGAAGCTGATGAACAACATGTAGAAAAACCTAAAGAACAAAGAAAGCAAGGACCTATAATTATGTTTGATTTGACATGTGTTCGAAGTGAAGGTGAGAGAAAATTGGTAGAATACAATAAAGATGGCGTACCCATTGGAGAAAATGGGGCAAAGCTAAACTCTTTTATTGGGTTGTGTGTACACTACCACATCCCCATTATATATGCAACATGGACAGATCATGTGCCTACAAAATTGAAGGAAAAGATATATACCATAGTTGAGGTAAATTTGCTTATAGTTTTAGTACAAGTTTATTTCAATTGGATATATGACACTAACTGATCTCCAATCACAGGCTGCATTTATAATCAACAGTAGGTTTATAAAGAGCATTCTTAAGATTGCAGGGACATCATTAACAACAGTTGTCACCGTTCACTACAAATCCAAGAACGATGACCTAGGAGTCCATGTCCTTCCACTTGGACAAGGCTACTCATTCAAGTTCAAACCCAACCTCGTGGGGAGGACATTTTTCTTTATTGATTCACATGGACTTGACAACACTAAATCTATTGGTTCAATATCTTCAATGACAAGAGGGATGTAGAGATATGCACGATATGTAGATGAATCATTCATGAATATAGCATGTGCCTGTAAGACTCGAAAAACTCTGGCAAAGAAATTTGCTACAACTACGGAGATAAGGAGCTAACCATTATGTATTGAAATATTTTGAAACTAGATCTTTTTCATGCAGTTGTTTGTAAGTGCTTAAATTCCATCTTAGTCAACTATAATGAAATGATATAAAAAAAGTCTATAAGTTTGCTCCTTCCCTCGCACTCTCCCTCTTTTGTGATCATACGTAGGCAATATAATAAGAGACCACAACAGTCAGCCCAATACCTCCACCACCACAACAATAATCCTACTCCTTCTTCTTCTTCACAATCAATGGAGGCCCTTCCTTGTGAATAAATCTAGAGGAATGATGCTCTTCTATAGAGCCTGGCCTCGTTCATAAAGAATTTGGAGTTTCAATTGGGGAAACTCGCCAATGACTTCTTTGGAAGACCTAAGGGATCCCTTCTGAGCAACACAAAAACACCTAATCAGAAGGGGGATCTGTTAAAAAGAAGCGTCAAACGGTGACATTCAGAAGCAGAAGGAACTTGACAATCAACGATCTAGAATCTTAACTTAGAAATTCCACTTCTACTCTTACTACCGAGATCGGTAGCTCAATTAATAATTCTTCAACTTTAAATTTCTCTTTAACTAATAATGCTTATTTCTTTTAGAATGATAACATTCCAAACAAGGAAGTGGAGAATGCACGATGAGAAGAACAACAAGGCGAGGCGTCTAACAGGGCGACGAGCTCCAACCCCTTACTGCCTCCACCATGTCCAGGTAGTCTGAAAAAGAAGAATGAAGACCAACACTTTTCTAAAGTTTTGGATGTTTTGAAGCAGCTGCACATCAACATCCCATTTGTTGATGTGTTAGAGAAAATGTCTTCCTTATCACGTTCCTAAAAGACATCTTAGCGAAAAAGAGAGGATGAATGACTGTGAAACCATAGCTTTAATGCAAGCAACAAGCTACATTTTTAGAAATGGGGTGCTAGAGAAGGTGATAGACCTGAGAAGCTTTAGGGTACCTTGCTTGATTGGCTTAATGGATCTAAGTCGTGCTCTATGCATCTTGAAAGCAAGAAATAATTTGATGACCCTTTATATGTTCAGGAAGTCAGAGATAGGGGAGGTGTAGCCAACTCACATGAGGCTCCAATTTGCTGACAAGTCCATTGCCAAACCTGAGGAAAAAATTAAAGACGTTCTGGTTAAGGTGGACAAATTTGTTTCCCCGCAAACTTCATCATTTCGAACTATAAAGCTGATCGAGAGGTATCTATCATCATAGGGTAGTCATTTTTGTCAACTAGTCGCGCCTTCATAGATGTCCACCAAAGGGAACTTATAATGTGTTTGAATGACGAAGAAATCAAGTTTATTGTGGCTAACATAATGAAGTTCCCTAATGATGCTGCGAGTTGCAATATAATAGAGTCCTTGGGTCGGGACTATTGTGAGGAAGAAGCTTTCTTTGAATTGTTCAACACTGAAGAATTCTTTGAAGAAGAGGATCCCAAGTATGAAATTTGAAGAAGTTAACGTCGTAACTGGCGCATGAAGTTTGAGTCTTTGGATCGATAAACCAAAGGCGAAAAGAAGACAAAGACATCTATTAAAGAACCATTAGAACTAGAGCTCAAGTCGCTACCAAACCACCTGAAATATGCATATTTGAGTGAGAATAACACACTATCCATCATTATCTCCGCCCACTTGAATTCTACTGAAGAAGAGGTGTTATTGAAAATGCTAAAATTCCACGAGAAGTCAATGGATGGACCCTAGCAGAATTTCAAGCTATAAGCCAATCCTATTGAATGTATAAAGTCAGGCTGGACGAAGGTCACGTGGGCACTGTTCATGTTCAGAGGCGGTTGAACCCCACGATGAAAGAAGTTATAATGAAAGGCATTGCCAAATGGCTCGACGCATGGGGTAATATATGCAATTGCAGATAGTGAATGAGTGAGCCCAATGTAATGCGTTCTGAAAAAAGGTGGGATGACTATCGTCAAAAGTGAAAATAATGAATCGATTCCGATGCAAAGAGTCACGGGGTAGAGGATTTGTTTGAATTATCGCAAGCTAAATGCGGCCACTAAGAAAGACCACTATCCCTTGTCTTTCATTGACTAGATGTTGGCCCAGCTTTCAGGAAAAGAATATTATTGATTTCTGGATGGTTATATTGGTTATAACAAGATTACAATTGCACTTGAAGACCAACACATAACAACGTTTACTTGTCCCTATGGTACATTGGCATTTCGCCGAATGCCTTTTTATAGATGACTTCTCTGTATCCAGGAACTCCTCTTCCATGAATGTATGAACAGTTTAGAGGAGGTTTTGGAGAAATGGGAAGAGACACGTCTCGTTATAAACTTGGAGAAGTGTCACTTCATGGTCAGGAAGGGAATTGTACTTGGAGATAAGATCTCCAACGTGGGATTAAAAGTGGACCCCCCGAAGACTGATTTGGTAAGCAAATTGCCACCACCTTCAGATGTGAAGCCTTTGAATAGCTTTTTGGTACATGAAGGATTCTACAGAAGATTTATCACAGGATTCTGCCAAATCACTAAGCCTCTCAGTAACATACTATGCGCATATCAACCCTATGTTTTTTGTGAAAAATGCAACCATGAAGACCTTGAAAGACGAGTTGACCGTAGTGCCCATCCTTTGAATTAATGTGTGACATGAGAGATGTAGTGGTAGGGGCTATGCTGGGTCAAAAGAAAGACAAAGTGATCCATCCCATCTGCTAAATGAGCAAGACTCTGAATGACTCTCAATAGAATTACACAACCACTGAGAAGGAGTTGCTTGCAGTAGTCTTTATAATTGAAAAGTTCAAGAGTTACATTATTGGCTCCAAAGTTACAGTACACTCAAGTGATTCTATGAGAAGATACTTGATGGCCAAGAAAGATGCCAAAACGTGGTTAACCAGATGGGTATTATTCCTCAAAGAGTTCGATTAGAAGATTATAGATCGCAAAGGTATCGAGAACCAGGTGGCACATCTTAGTAATAAGATGTTTCAACACGAGAAGAGAGAAATTGAAGATGAAATTTATAATTGACAACTCTTCCACGTTGAAGTAAAAGAACCCTAGTATGCCGACATAGTCAATTATATAGTAAGCAAGACATGCTTGCAAGACTTTAACAGACAGTAGAGAAAGAAGTTGTTTCATGAATGCCGTTTTTATGGATAGGATGAGCCTTTTCTCTACAAATTAGGGCAAGACCAAATATTGAGGCGGTGTGTCCTTGTATATGAAAGAACTAAAATATTACCCATGTGACACCCCCTCCCGGACTACCTGCTAGCTTAGACCGAAAGACGGCGTGAAGCCTACTGATAACGCTTTTCTCTACCTGTATCTATCGACTCTGCTGAAATCTTTAACGTGATAAACTTGCTAATCAAGGATATAAATTATTGTACATGCAACATAACACAATGGATTCCAGACTAATCATAGACATACATGAAGTGTAGCCCGGAAATAATTGATTCCACGAGTAAACCTGGAGACACCTTAACGAAAACATAACCAAAAAAGGTTTATACAACTGCAGCTCCTAAAGCTTACACAAACTGTGGAGTATCTATATCATATAAAGATATATACATCATAGCACAACAGACTCTATGCACAACTCTAACCAAGTACTGACAATCGATATCGAAACTTCAGCAGACTAAGGAAGTCTATCAGGCACTGGGAACTCGACCACTACCTGGAAAATGGGTAAAACATTTTGGAAGGGTAAGCTATAAACCTTAGTGAGTGACTCTGTTTAAAACTAAAAATTTTAAAGGTAAGAGTATGTGAAAGCTTACATATATAAATCTGTTTATACAAGTCGTAAACATAGACATATTAGTAAGTATAGCTTTCTTAAATACTCAGTATATACGTCATTGAAATCTAGCAAGGCATATCAAATATATCAAAATATTTTAACTAACATGATAAATCTACGTTGTGTAGGGCACACTCCATACAACAAACGTTTACAAGCTCTACGATGTAGTGGGACCTACCCAGCACTCCCATCGTCTTTGTCGTAGTGGGGCCCGTCCAGCACTCACGACAGCATCGTTATTACGGAGTACACTGAACGTCAACAATGGAATCTAACATGTGTGTACACGATACCATATAGCTATGGGCTCAACACCTCAGTCATGTAGTTAATGGAAACATCAGAAAAATCGCACGAAAACATTAAAACATGTATGCTATCTTAATCTTTCATAAAGCTCAAGTTTACTCAGATTGTTCGTGAAAAGCGATAGTTCTTAAAACAAAACTTGGCAACTCATGCTTTGTTCGAAACACAGTGGTTCAAATACTTTCCAGACATTTGATGATCACGTGCTAGCATAAATTTTCATTAAGAAATCTAGTCTCAAAACTCATACTTGAAAATAATCATGGAATTTAAATGATTTTCAAAGCTTTTTAAATAAACGTGTAGATCAGTCAATCATAATTAATAATTAGGAGAAAAAAATATTTTCAAAACTGGTTTTGGTCACTCACAGTCTAAGATTAGTTTCCCGACGTGTAATCCGACCTATTTCTTCTTGGCCTTTCAAACAACCAAAACCGTGTCACACCCCTCCCGGACTACCTGCTACCTTAGACCGAAAGATGGCGTGAAGCCGACGAACAACACTTTACTGTACCTGTATCTGTCGACTCTGCTTAAAACTTTCATGTGATGAACTTGCCAATCTAGTATATAAACTATTGTACATGCCACAAAACACAGCGGATCTTAGGCTAGTCAAACACAGCTAGTCAAACACATACATGAAGTGTACCTCAAAATTTACCGATTTCACGAGTAAACCTAAAGACACCTTAATCAAAATATAACCAACAAAATTTACACAACTACAGCTCCTAAAACTTATACAAACTGTGGAGTATCTATAACATACAAGGTGTATATACACCACAACACACCAGACTCTATGCCCAACTCAAAACACGTACTGGCAATCGATAATGAAGCTTCCACAGACTATGGCAGTCTATCAGGCACCGGGAAGTCGATCTCTACCTGGAAAATGGGTAAAACATTTTGGAAAGGGTGAGCTATGAAGCTCAGTGAGTGACTCAGTTTAAAACTATGAATTTAAAGATAAGAGCACGTGAAAACTTTACACATATAAATCTGTTATACAAGTCGCAAATGTAAATGTGTAGTAGTAAGAATAGCTTCCTTAAATACTCAGCATGTTCATCATTGAAATCTAGCAAGGCATATCAAGTATATCGAAGCATTTTAACTAACATGACGAATCTACGTTGTGTAGGGTACACCTAGTACAACAACGTTTACAAGCACTACGATGTAGTGGGGCCCGCCCAGCACTCCCATCATCTTTGTCGTAGTGGGGCCCGCCCAGCACTCACGACAGCATCGTTGTTACGGAGTACACTCAACGTCAACAACGGAATCTAACAAGTGTGCACACGGTAATCTCTAGCCTCAGGCTCAAGATCTCAGTCATGTAGTTAATGAAAATTTCATAAATCATCTTTAAATATTAAAACATGCCTGCTTATAAATTTTACACAAAGCTCGAACTTTACTCAGCTCTTTCGTGGAAAATTGTAGTTCTTAAAACAAAACTTCATACTAATTCATGCTTTGCTTAAAATATTGTGGTTTAAATACTTTCCAAACATTTAATATCTACGTGCTAGCATAAATTTCTTTAAGAAATCTAGTCTCCAAATGTATACTTGAAAATAGTCATGAAATTCAAATACTTTTCATGGCTTCGTAAATAAACATTTATCGCATTCAATCATAATAACAATTATGGAAAATATTTCAAAGTTGGTTTTGTCACTCACAGTCTTGGGCTAGATCCTTGGTCTATAAGCTCGGTTTAATTCTTCTCGGCCTGCCAACAACCCAACCGAGTATTAAAACTCTAAACATTCTGGTTTCCTAAAGATATACATAACATGTCGCACCAAAGATGACGCTCACGAAAACAAAGCTTAAGAAATAAAATCCTATTTCAACAATTCTCTAAAATTTCCAGATTTCTAACATAAACTTCAAAGGACTATAACTTTCTCAATACTTAACCAAAATGAGTGTTCTTTATATCAAATTCTTCATTTCGAGATCCTCTAAAACTTACCTGAATATATATAAATCTGATTCCCCGTGCATAAACACATATAACCCTCAAAACAGAACCACTTCCAGAATCGCGCGCACACGACCTATTTAACTTGTCCCTACCATTTAACTGATTTTTAGTCGTTTTTGGTTTACACTTTCTTCATGAAAGTTGTAGTAAATTGAATAAGATTTCCCACCATACCAAATAGAGATTCTAACTCCACCGATACACTCTGAAATACAAGAAAAACCAGAGACCTTCTGATTTCGAGTGAAAACCAACTGCCCTATTTTCTTCATCAAAAAGCACCAAATGAATATCCGAATTTGCTCCAATGTTCTTCATAAAGTTTGTTTATAAATGAGTTAAATTTCAGTAAATGTAAATCTCACCTCTTAATTCCTTTTGAAGAGTTCAAACCGAATTAAAAACCAGTGATGTGCAGAATGAACTAAAATTCAGCCATTGATACACTTTGCTTGAGTTCTCCTCCTCTTCTTCAACCTAAAAATTCTAGTAAAATTTCTCTTCTTCTTGCAAACTCTCTCTTAGAAGGTCTCTGCAAATTGAAGAAGGAAAAAGAAAAAAAAATGGAACTTGGATGTCTTCAAAAATATTGGCGGTGAAGGGAAGAGAAGATGAAGAAGAAAAGAAAAAAAATGAAATTTTCTTCTCCTTTTCTTCTTTTTATCCTTTCTTTTCTTTCTTTTCTTTACTTTATTTAATAAAACTATTTAATATATAAATATATATATATATATATATATTTACACTTAATTTCCATTTTCTTTTTCTTTTTTTTTCTTTCCACATTTAAAGAAATTAAACCAAGAAAATATCGGGTTTACAACTTACCTTCCCTTTAGAAAATTTCGTCCTCGAAATTTAGAATGTCCTTAATTGAAAAGTATCGGATATCTCTTCTTCATCTGATATTCTAGTTCCCAAGTTGCCTCCTCCGCTCCATGATGTCTCCACAAAACCTTTATGAGTGGAATCGTTTTGTTTCTCAAAACTTGTTCCTTTCTGTCAAGAATCTGAACTGGTTCTTCAACATAACTCAAATCTTCTTTTAATTCAATGGGTTGCTCTTGCAACACATGTGATGGATCTGGTATATATTTTCTTAACATGGATACATGGAAAACATCATGTATTCGTGCAAGTTCTATTGGCAACTCAAGTCTATACGCTGCTGGTCCCACTCGTTCCGTTATCTGATATGGCCCAATATATCTAGGACTTAACTTACATTTTATTCCGAAACGAATAACACCTCGCCATGGAGATAATTTCAAGAAAACTTGATCTCCAACTTGGAATTCTAGGTTTCTTCGTCGCTTATCCGCATAACTTTTCTGTCGATCTTGGGTTTTCCTCAGATTTTCTCTGATCAACTTAATATTGTTTGTCGTAATCTGAACCAACTCAGGACCTACTAACTTCCGCTCTCCCACTTCATTCCAGCACACAGGAGTTTTGCATGGTCTCCCGTATAAGGCTTCATATGGTGCCATACCGATACTAGACTGATAGTTATTATTATAAGCAAACTCCATAAGTGGCAAGTGGGTATCCCAACTTCCTTTAAGTTGTAGGACACATGCTCTCAACATGTCCTCTAAAGTTTGGATGGTCCTCTCGGACTGACCATCTGTTTGGGGATGAAATGATGTACTAAACTTTAGCCCTGTTCCCATTGCTTTCTGTAAACTAGGCCAAAATTTAGAAGTAAACCTCGGATCCCTATCTGAAACTATGGACACTGGTACTCCATACTGACTCACAATCTTATCAACATATAATCTCGCTAGCTGGTCTAACGTAGATGTCATTTTAATCGGTATAAATCGTGTCGTCTTGGTGAGTCTGTCTACTATTACCCATATACCATCATGTCCAATGGATGTACGAGGTAATCCAAATAGAAAATCCATAGTAATATGCTCCCATTTCCACTCTGGCACTGGCAAAGGATTAAGCAATCCTCCTGGCCTCTGTCTTACTGGTTTAACCTGTTGACAAATCAAACATCTATCAACATATTCAACTATCTCTTGCTTCATTCCAGACCACCAATAAGTCTTCTTTAAAGTTCTGTACATCTTGGTGCTACCTGGATGCATAGCGTAAGCTGAACTGTGAGCTTCTTCTAGAATAGCATTCTTAAGCTCACTGATATTCGGAACACATAATCTTCCTTGTTTAACAATGGCTCCATCTGTTCTTAGCTCAAACTCCACCTCTAAGCCTTTCTTGGATTTCTCAAACTTCTTCTGTAAATTACTGTCTTCTAACTGTCTTCTTACAATCTCAGTTACTAGAGAAGACCGAACCTGAAATTGAGCTAAGAGACTTCCTGAATCCTCTGTAGTTATTACTGCCTTGGAACCTCTTAACTCATTCAACAAAGCTACTCGAATACCACACAAGGCACTCTTCGGAAGTCTTGATTTCTTACTTAATGCATCTGCTACTACGTTGGCCTTACCTGGATGATACTCTATAGTACAATCATAATCTTTAATCAGTTCTAGCCATCGCCTTTGTCTCAGATTTAGCTCTTTTTGATCAAAAATATACTTCAGACTTTTATGATCTGTGAAAGTATGGCACTTTTCCCCGAACAAATAGTGTCTCCAGATTTTTAGTGCTAAAACAACTACTGCTAGCTCAAGATCATGGGTAGGGTAATTACACTCATGCTCCTTCAACTGCCTTTAAGCATAAGCTATTACATTCCCATCTTGCATAAGCACACAACCTAATCCTAGCCTTGAAGCATCACAATAAATCACATAGTCCTTCCCTGTTACAGGAAGTGCCAAAATAGGTGCTGTAACAAGTCTTTTCTTCAATTCCTGAGAACTTTGCTCGCATTTATCTGACCACTCAAACTTAACATTCTTCCTTGTCAAAGCGGTTAAAGGCAATGCCAATCGAGAGAAATCCTCAATAAAACGCCTATAGTATCCTGCCAAACCCAGGAAACTACGTACTTCTGTGGCACTAATTGGTCTTTCCCAATTGACAATTGCTTCTACTTTTTGTGGATCGACACTAACTCCTTTTGCTGAAACTACATGCCCAAAAAATACTACTTGTTCCAACCAGAACTCACATTTGCTGAACTTAGCGTATAACTGTTTTTCACGTAGAGTTTGTAGAACAATCCTCAGATGTTCCTCATGAGATTCTCTGTCAACCGAGTAAACTAATATATCATCAATGAACACAATCACAAACTGATCTAAATACCGATGGAAGATCCTGTTCATAAGATCCATGAAAACCGCTGGCGCATTCGTTAAACCGAATGGCATAACTCGAAACTCATAATGCCCATACCTCGTTTGAAATGCTGTCTTAGCAATATCTGATTCTCTAACCTTCAACTGGTGGTATCCTGAACTTAAGTCAATCTTAGAGAACAACGCTGCTCCCCTTAGTTGATCAAATAAGTCATCGATGCGTGGTAAAGGATACTTGTTACGTATTGTAACCTTGTTTAACTGTCTATAGTCAATACGTAATTTGAGGGTACCATCTTTCTTTTTCACAAAAAGCACTGGTGCTCCCCACGGCGAAACACTAGGCCTGATGTATGCCTTGTCAACTAGTTCTTGTAACTGCATCTTCAATTCTTTTAGCTCGCTTGGAGCCATTCTATACGGGGCCTGTGAAATAGGTGCTGTTCCTGGTAATAATTCAATGGTGAACTCAATCTCTCTATCAGGTGGCAAACCTAACAGATCATCTGGAAATACATCAAGAAACTCTTTCACCACAGGAAAATCTTCTGGCTTTAGCTTTTCTCTCTGCACTACTACGATGTGTGCAAGAAACGTTGTGCAACCCTTCCTCAGTAATTTCTCAGCTTTCAAAACTGAGATTAAACTTCTAGAAACGACCTTCCTCATACCTCTAAAAACCACTTCAGCAAAGCCTGGTTTTCTGAAAACCACTTCCTTCCTATGGCAATCCATAGATGCATAGTGAGCAAATAAGAAATCCATTCCCAAAATTACATCTAACCTCTGCAACTCTAGTGGTAGCAAGTCCACTAGCAAACTGATACCTTCTACTAAAACTTCACAATTACGTAACACCTCATTAACAAGTAAAACGTCACCAACTGGAGTGTATATAGCTAACCCCTCAGATAAAGGCTCTAGCATCCTATTCAACTTAGTCAGAAATATACTAGAAACAAAGGAATGCGTAGCACCTGGATCAAATAAAACATCTGCCGGTACATTACAAATAAGAATCGTACCAGTAATAACGTCTGGTGCGTCCTCCGCTTCTTTTTGAGTCATAGCATAGACTTTTCCCTGTTGCCTCGGTCTTCCAACAACTCCCTTTTGCCTTACACTACTGGTGCCCTCTGTTGGAACCACTGAAACTCTCGATTGCTCAACTGTTTGGGACCCAACTCCCTGATCTCTCTAAACTGTCATGTTCAACTGCGGACAATCTTTCTTGAAATGTCCTGGCTGTCCGCACTGGTAACATACACCGGCACCTACCAAACACTGACCCCGATGGTTCCTGCCACAACTCGTGCATGGTGTTCGCCTGACGGTACTAGCAATGGACTCCTGACCTGGTTGCAATCTTACTGTTGATCTAATGGGTTGACTAGGTATTCTGTGGCTCTGTCTTTGAAAAACACTACCATAACTCACGTTCCTCGATGCTTGGCCTCCAGAGCGATTCTTAAAATCTTGACTGCTTGAAATATTTATCCCAGGCGTGAACCTTCGCTGCTCATGACCTCTAAATCCACTAGCTGTTGAAGTCCCACGACTAAGCTCTACTGCCGATTTTTCTTCTGTTATACTCTGCTCCACACGAAGGGCAGTCTCCACTAACTGAGAGAAATTCGTCCACTTAGCAATGGCTGTAACTGGGGTGCGTATTTCAAAATGCAACCCTCTTTCAAACCTTCGGCACCTGTCACTCTCAGAAGCTACAGTAACGTCAGCATACCGTGAAAGCTCGGTATACTTCCTCTCATACTCAGCCACTGAAAGTGATCCTTGTTTCAACCTCAGAAATTCATCCCTTCTGGCTTCGCAGTATGTGCTGGGATAATACTTATCTTCGAATATGCCTCTAAAAGTCTGCCAGTCTAAAGCACGTGCATCACTGCGTCTTGCTAATATAGATTTCCACCATCCTTCAGCCTCTTTTTGCAACAAAAATGTGGCCAATCTAACCTTTGGTTCTTTAGGACAATTCATTACGTCAAACTCTTAGGGTACTAGATTCCCCTACAGATGGACCTTGGGTAGGACCTTGCATCCCGTCCTGATTCTGCCGGCGTCGTCTACCAGTACGTGGTGGCATGACTCCTATAATATGTCAACACATTAGACATACTATAAATACTTAACTCAAATGCATGATACTAAATGTCTACTCACGTATTAATAATAATTGGACTCACTTCTACCCTTACCTAGACCATACTCCACTAATTCCCTTTAAGCTAACTTGACTTTCAATTATTTACTTTCCAGTTTCTTCTTAGAGCTAACCGCTCTACCTTAATTCCCATGGAGCAAACTGCTCTGATACCAAGTTGTCACACCCCCTCCCGGACTACCTGCTACCTTAGACCGAAAGATGGCGTGAAGCCGACGAACAACGCTTTACTGTACCTGTATCTGTCGACTCTGCTTAAAACTTTCATGTGATGAACTTGCCAATCTAGTATATAAACTATTGTACATGCCACAAAACACAGCGGATCTTAGGCTAGTCAAACACAGCTAGTCAAACACAAACATGAAGTGTACCTCAAAATTTACCGATTTCACGAGTAAACCTAAAGACACCTTAATCAAAATATAACCAACAAAATTTACACAACTACAGCTCCTAAAACTTATACAAACTGTGGAGTATCTATAACATACAAGGTGTATATACACCACAACACACCAGACTCTATGCCCAACTCAAAACACGTACTGGCAATCGATAATGAAGCTTCCACAGACTATGGCAGTCTATCAGGCACCGGGAAGTCGATCTCTACCTGGAAAATGGGTAAAACATTTTGGAAAGGGTGAGCTATGAAGCTCAGTGAGTGACTCAGTTTAAAACTATGAATTTAAAGATAAGAGCACGTGAAAACTTTACACATATAAATCCGTTATACAAGTCGCAAATGTAAATGTGTAGTAGTAAGAATAGCTTCCTTAAATACTCAGCATGTTCATCATTGAAATCTAGCAAGGCATATCAAGTATATCGAAGCATTTTAACTAACATGACGAATCTACGTTGTGTAGGGTACACCTAGTACAACAAAGTTTACAAGCACTACGATGTAGTGGGGCCCGCCCAGCACTCCCATCATCTTTGTCGTAGTGGGGCCCGCCCAGCACTCACGACAGCATCGTTGTTACGGAGTACACTCAACGTCAACAACGGAATCTAACAAGTGTGCACACGGTAATCTCTAGCCTCAGGCTCAAGATCTCAGTCATGTAGTTAATGAAAATTTCATAAATCATCTTTAAATATTAAAACATGCCTGCTTATAAATTTTACACAAAGCTCGAACTTTACTCAGCTCTTTCGTGGAAAATTGTAGTTCTTAAAACAAAACTTCATACTAATTCATGCTTTGCTTAAAATATTGTGGTTTAAATACTTTCCAAACATTTAATATCTACGTGCTAGCATAAATTTCTTTAAGAAATCTAGTCTCCAAATGTATACTTGAAAATAGTCATGAAATTCAAATACTTTTCATGGCTTCGTAAATAAACATTTATCGCATTCAATCATAATAACAATTATGGAAAATATTTCAAAGTTGGTTTTGTCACTCACAGTCTTGGGCTAGATCCTTGGTCTATAAGCTCGGTTTAATTCTTCTCGGCCTGCCAACAACCCAACCGAGTATTAAAACTCTAAACATTCTGGTTTCCTAAAGATATACATAACATGTCGCACCAAAGATGACGCTCACGAAAACAAAGCTTAAGAAATAAAATCCTATTTCAACAATTCTCTAAAATTTCCAGATTTCTAACATAAACTTCAAAGGACTATAACTTTCTCAATACTTAACCAAAATGAGTGTTCTTTATATCAAATTCTTCATTTTGGAATCCTCTAAAACTTACCTGAAGACATATAAATCTGATTCCCCGTGCATAAACACATATAACCCTCAAAACAGAACCACTTCCAGAATCGCGCGCACACGACCTCTTTAACTTGTCCCTACCATTTAACTGATTTTTAGTCGTTTTTGGTTTACACTTTCTTCATGAAAGTTGTAGTAAATTGAATAAGCTTTCCCACCATACCAAATAGAGATTCTAACTCCACCGATACACTCTGAAATACAAGAAAAACCAGAGACCTTCTGATTTCGAGTGAAAACCAACTGCCCTATTTGCTTCATCAAAAAGCACCAAATGAATATCCGAATTTGCTCCAATGTTCTTCATAAAGTTTGTTTAAAAATGAGTTAACTTTCAGTAAATGTAAATCTCACCTCTTAATTCCTTTTGAAGAGTTCAAACCGAATTAAAAACCAGTGATGTGCAGAATGAACTAAAATTCAGCCATTGATACACTTTGCTTGAGTTCTCCTCCTCTTCTTCAACCTAAAAATTCTAGTAAAATTTCTCTTCTTCTTCCAAACTCTCTCTTAGAAGTTCTCTGTAAATTGAAGAAGGAAAAAGAAAAAAAAAATGGAACTTGGATGTCTTCAAAAATATTGGCGGTGAAGGGAAGAGAAGAAGAAGAAGAAAAGAAAAAATGAAATTTTCTTCTCCTTTTCTTCTTTTTATCCTTTCTTTTCTTTCTTTTCTTTACTTTATTTAATAAAACTATTTAATATATATATATATATATATATATATATATATTTACACTTAATTTCCATTTTCTTTCCACATTTAAAGAAATTAAACCAAGAAAATATCGGGTTTACAAACCGAGTATTAGAAACCTAAATATTATGATCTTCAAATGTTATGCTTGACATGGCTCACTAAGGATAATGCTAAAGAAGTCTATCTTTAAAAACATTAAACCATATTCCACACATTTCTTAAAATTTTTCTGATTCGCAGTATGACATTCAAATGATCATAACTCTTCCAATACTTATCCGAAATGAGATTTATTTATGTCCAAATCTTCATTTTGAGGTCCTATAAACCTTACCTGAAGACATGAAATTTTGATTCCCTGTGTATAATCTCAGATATCCCTCGAAACAAAACCACTCTAACAATCGCGTACTTTTAACTTGTCCCTACAATTTAACTTATGTTTAGTCAATTTTGGTTCACGATTTCTTCATGAAAGTTGTAGCAAATTGAATGATCTTTCCAACCATACCAAATAGAGATCCGAAATCTACCGATACACTCTGAAATACTAAAAAAAACCAGAGATCTTCTAATTTCGCGTGAAAATAATCTGCCCTGTTTTCTTTGTCAAAATTCACCCAATGAACATTAGAATTTGGTCAAGCTTTCTTCATACAATTTGTTTGAAAATGAGTTAGATTTCAGTAAATTTAAACTTCACCTCTAGATTCTCTTTGTGTAGCTCGGAATCAATAAAAAACCAGAGTTGTGCTTAGTGAACTATAGAGAAGTTGATCTTGCAAACTCCTTATCTTCTTCAATAAACACTTGTTGAACTTCTTCTTCTTCCTTTCTCAGCCTTCTTTCCTTTGATGTCCCTCTGAAATTTGGTGCAGAAATGGTGAAGAAAGTGGTGGAAATGGATTAGGGAAACTTGGCGGTGGAGGGAAAAAGAAGAAGAAAAGAAAAATGGAAATAATCTTCTTCTTTTTCCTTCCTTTTTATCCTTTTTTTTTCTTTTCTCTTTATTTTACTTAATAAAAACCATTAAATATATAGAATATATATATATATATATATATATATATATATATATATATATATATAATTAATTAATTAATTAATTAATTAATTTTCATTTTTCTTTTATTCATTTCACATAAAAATAAAATAAAATAAAATAAAATAAAATAAAGTAGACCAAGAAAATATCGGATTTACAACTTACCTTCCCCTTAGAAAATTTCATCCTCGAAATTTAGATGTCCTTAACTGAAAAGTATCGGGTATCTCTTCTTCATTTGACTTTCGGTTCCTAAGTTGCCTCCTCCACTCCGTGATGTCTCCACAAAACATTTATGAGTGGAATCGTCTTGTTTCTCAAAACTTGTCCTTTCTGTCGAGAATCTGAACTGGTTCTTCATCATAACTCAAATCTTCTTTCAATTCAACTAGTTGCTCTCGCAACACATGTGATAGGTCTGGTATATATTTTCTTAACATGGATACATGAAAAACATTATGTATTCGAGTAAGTTCTATTGGCAACTCAAGTTTATACGCTGCTGGTCCCACTCGTTTTGTTATCTGATATGGTCCAATATACATGGGACTTAACTTACCTTTCCTTCCAAAACGAATAACACCTTGCCACAGATATAACTTCAAGAAAACTTGGTCTCCAACTTGGAATTTTAAGTTTTTGTCGCATATCCGCATCACTTTTTTGTCGATCTTGGGCAATTCTCAAGTATTCTCTGATTAACTTAATATTGTTTGTTGTAATCTGAACCAACTCATGACCTACTAACTTCCGCTCTCCCCCTTCATTATAGCACATAAGAGTTCTGCATGGTCTACCGTATAAGGCCTCATATGGTGCTATTCGATACTAGACTGATAACTATTATTAGACTGACCATCTGTTTGAGGATGAAATGATGTACTAAACTTTAGCCTTGTTCCCATTGCTTTCTGCAAACTAGGCCAAAATTTAGAAGTAAACCTCAAATCCTTATCTGAAACTATGGACACCGACACTCCATACTGACTCACAATCTTATTGACATATAATCGAGCTAGCTGGTCTAACTTAGATGTCGCTTTAACCGGTATAAATCATGCCGTCTTGGTGAGTCTGTCTACTATTACCCATATACCATCATGTCCACTGGATGTACGAGGTAATCCAAATAGAAAATCCATAGTAATATGCTCTCATTTCCACTTTGGCACTAGCAAAGGATTATGAAGTCCTTATGGCCTCTGTCTCACTGGTTTAACCTATTGACAGATCAAACATCTATCAACATATTCAGCTATCTCTTGCTTCATTCCAGGCCACCGATAAGTCTTCTTTAAAGTTCTGTACATCTTGATGCTACATGGATGCATAGCGTAAGCTGAACTGTGAGCTTCTTCTAGAATAGCGTTCTTAAGCTCACTGACATTCGAAACACATAATCTTTCTTGTTTAACGATGGCTCCATCTGTTCTCAATTCAAACTCCAACTTTATGCCTTTCTTGGATTTTCCAAGCTTCTTTTGTAAATTACTGTCCTCTGACTATCTTCTCACAAGCTCAGCTTCTAGAGAAGACCGGACCTGAAATTGAGCTAGGAGACTACCTGAATCCTCTGCAGTCACTACTGCATTGGAACCTCTTAACTCACTCAACAAAGCTGCTCGAATACCACATAAAGCACTCTTCGGAAGTCTTGATTTCCTACTTAATGCATCCACTACTACGTTAGCCTTACTTGGATGGTACTCGATAGTACAGTCATAATCTTTAATCAATTCTAGCCATCGTCTTTGTCTCATATTTAGCTCTTTCTAATAAAAAATATACTTTAGACTCTTATGATCGGTGAAAATATGGCACTTTTCCCCGAACAAATAGTGTCTCCAGATCTTCAATGGTAAAAAAACTGCTGCTAGCTCAAGATCATGGGTAGGGTAATTACACTCATGCGTCTTCAACTACCTTGAAGCATAAGCTATGACATTCCCATCTTGCATAAGCATACAACCTAATCCTTGCCTCGAAGCGCCATAGTAAATCACACAGTCCTTCCCTGTTACATAGAGTGCCAGAATAGGTGTTGTGACTAATCTCTTCTTCAATTCCTGAAAACTTTGTTCGCATCTATCTGACCACTCAAACTTAGCATTATTCCTTGTTAAAGCTGTCAAAGGCAATGCCAATCGTGAGAAATCCTCAATAAAACGCCTATAGATATCCTACCAAACCCAAGAAACTACGTACTTCTGTCGCACTGGTTGGTCTTTCCCAATTTACAACCACTTCCACTGTAAACCCGATATTTTCTTGGTTTAATTTCTTTAAATCTGGAAAAAAAAAAAGAAAAAAAATGGAAATTAAGTGTAAATATAAATATATATATTTATATATTAAATAGTTTTATTAAATTAATTAAAGAAAAGAAAGAAAAGAAAGGACAAAAAGAAGAAAAGGAGAAGAAAATTTCATTTTCTCTTTTCTTCTTCTTCTTCTCTTCCCTTCACCGCCAAGTTTGAAGACATCCAAGTTCCCTTTATTTTTTTGTTCTTTTTCCTTCTTCAATTTGCAGAGAACTTCTAAGAGAGAGTTTGGAAGAAGAAGAGAAATTTTACTAGAATTTTTTAGGTTGAAGAAGAGGAGGAGAACTCAAGCAAAGTGTATCAATGGCTGAATTTTAGTTCATTCTGCACATCACTGGTTTTTAATTCGGTTTGAACTCTTCAAAAGGAATTAAGAGGTGATATTTACATTTACTGAAAGTTAACTCATTTTTAAACAAACTTTATGAAGAACGTTGGGGCAAATTCGGATTTTCATTTGGTGCGTTTTGATGAAGAAAACAGGGCAGTTGGTTTTCACTCGAAATCAGGAGGTCTCTGGTTTTTCTTGTATTTCAGAGTGTATCGGTGGAGTTAGAATTTCTATTTAGTATGGTTGGAAAGCTTATTCAATTTACTACAACTTTCATGAAGAAATTGTAAACCAAAAACGACTAAATATTGGTTAAATTGTAGGAACAAGTTAAAGAGGTCGTGTGCGCGCGATTCTGGAAGTGGTTCTGTTTTGAGGGTTATATGTGTTTATGCACGGGGAATCAGATTTATATGTCTTCAGGTAAGTTTTAGAGGATCTCAAAATGAAGAGTTTGATATAAAGAACACTCATTTTGGTTAAGTATTGAGAAAGTTATAGTTCTTTGAAGTTTATGTTAGAAATCTGGAAATTTTAGAGAATTGTTGAAATAGGATTTTATTTCTTAAGCTTTGTTTTCGAGCGTCATCTTTGGTGCGACATGTTATGTATATCTTTAGGAAACCAGAATGTTTAAGGTTTTAATACTCGGTTGGGTTGTTGGCAGGCCGAGAAGAATTAAACCGAGCTTATAGACCAAGGATCTAGCCCAAGACTGTGAGTGACAAAACCAACTTTGAAATATTTTCCATAACTGTTATTATGATTGAATGCGATAAATGTTTATTTACGAAGCCATGAAAGGTATTTGAATTTCATGACTATTTTCAAGTATACATTTGGAGACTAGATTTCTTAAAGAAATTTATGCTAGCACGTAGATATTAAATGTTTGGAAAGTATTTAAACCACAATATTTTAAGCAAAGCATGAATTAGTATGAAGTTTTGTTTTAAGAACTACAATTTTCCACGAAAGAGCTGAGTAAAGTTCGAGCTTTGTGTAAAATTTATAAGCAGGCATGTTTTAATATTTTATGATGATTTATGAAATTTTCATTAACTACATGACTGAGATCTTGAGCCTGAGGCTAGAGATTACCGTGTGCACACTTGTTAGATTTCGTTGCTGACGTTGAGTGTACTCCGTAACAACGATGCTGTCGTGAGTGCTGGGCGGGCCCCACTACGACAAAGACGATGGGACTGCTGGGCGGGCCCCACTACATCGTAGTGCTTGTAAACGTTGTTGTACTAGGTGTACCCTACACAACGTAGATTCGTCATGTTAGTTAAAATGCTTCGATATACTTGATATGCCTTGCTAGATTTCAATGATGAACATGCTGAGTATTTAAGGAAGCTATTCTTACTATTACACATTTACATTTACGACTTGTATAAACAGATTTATATGTGTAAAGTTTTCACGTGCTCTTATCTTTAAATTCATAGTTTTAAACTGAGTCACTCACTGAGCTCCATAGCTCACCCTTTCCAAAATGTTTTACCCATTTTCCAGGTAGAGATCGACTTCCCGGTGCCTGATAGACTGCCTTAGTCTGCGGAAGCTTCATTATCGATTGCCAGTACGTGTTTTGAGTTGGGCATAGAGTCTGTTGTGTTGTGGTGTATATACACCCTTGTATGTTATAGATACTCCACAGTTTGTATAAGCTTTAGGAGCTGTAGTTGTGTAAATTTTGTTGGTTATATTTTGATTAAGGTGTCTTTAGGTTTACTCGTGAAATCGGTAAATTTGAGGTACACTTCATGTATGTGTTTGACTAGCTGTGTTTGACTAGCCTAGGATCCGATGTGTTTTGTGGCATGTACAATAGTTTATATACTAGATTGGCAAGTTCATCACATGAAAGTTTTAAGCAGAGTTGACAGATACAGGTACAGAAAAGCGTTGTTCGTCGGCTTCACGCCATCTTTCGGTCTAAGGTAGCAGGTAGTCCGGGAGGGGGTGTGACATCCACTTTTTGTTGATCGACACTAACTCCTTTTGCTGAAACTACATGTCCCAAGAATACTACTTGTTCCAACCAAAACTCAAATTTGCTAAACTTAGCGTACAACTGTTTATCACGTATAGTCTGTAGAATAATCATAAGATGTTCCTTATGGGCTTCTCTGTCAACCGAGTAAACTAGTATATAATCAATGAACACGATCACAAACTGATTTAGATACTGATGGAAGATCCTGTTCATGAGATCCATGAAAACCGTTGGCGCATTCATTAAACCGAATGGCATAACTCGGAACTCATAGTGCCCATACCTCGTCTTGAATGCTATCTTAGGAATATCCGATTCTCGAACCTTCAATTGGTGGTATCCTGATCTTAAGTCAATCTTAGAGAACAATGATGCTCCCCTTAGCTGATCAAATAAGTCATCGATGCGTGGTAAATGATACTTGTTATGTATTGTAACCTTGTTTAACTATCTATAGCCAATACATAATCTAAGAGTACCATCTTTCTTTTTCACAAATAGCACTAGTGCTTTCAAAAGCGATACACTAGACCTGATGTATCCCTTATCAACTAGTTCTTGTAACTGCACCTTCAATTCTTTAAGCTCGCTTGGAGCCATTCTATACGGTGCTTGAAAAATAGGTGTTGTCGCTGGTAACAATTCAATAGTGAACTTGATCTCTCTATTAGGTGGCAAACCTGATAGATGATCTGGAAATACATCAAGAAACTCTTTTACCACAAGAACATCTTCTGGCTTCAGCTTTTCTCTCTGCATTACTACCACGTGTGCAAGAAATGTTGTGCAACCTTTTCTCAACAATTTCTCAGCTTTCAAAGCTGAGATTAAACTCCTTGGAACAACCTTCCTTATACCTCTAAAAACCACTTCGCAAAGCCTGGTTTTCTGAAAACCACTTCCTTTCTATGGCAATCCATAGATGTGTAGTGAGCAAATAAGAAATCCATTCCCAAAATTACATCTAACTTTTGTAACTCTAGTGGTATCAAGTCTACTAGCATACTGATACCTTCTACTAAAAATTCACAATTACGCAACACCTCATTGATAAGTAAAACGTCACCAATTGGAGTGTATATAGCTAACCCCTCATATAAAGGCTCTAGCATCCTATTCAACTTAGTCAGAAATATATTAGAAACAAAGGAATGTGTAGCACTTGGATCAAATAAAACAACTGCAGGTACATTACAAATAAGAATCGTAGCAATAATAATGTCTGGTGCATCCTCCACTTTTTGTTGAGTCATAGCATAGACCTTTCCCTATTGCCTAGGTCTTCCAAAAACTCCCTTTTTGCCTTGCACCACTGGTGCCCTCTGTTGAAACCACTGAAACTCTCGATTGCTCAACTTTCTTCGACCCAACTCCCTAATCTCTCTGAACTGTCATGATCAACTGCAGACAATCTTTCTTGAAATGTCCTGGTGGTCCACACTGGTAACACATACCGACACCCACTAAACACTGACCCCGATGGTTCTTGCCACAACTCGTGCATGGTGTTTGCTTGACTGTACTAGCAACAGACTCCTGACCTGGCTGCGGTCTTACTGTTGATCTAGTGGATTGACTAGGTACTCTCTGGCTCTGGCTCTTAAAAACACTACCATAACTCATGTTTCTCGATGCTTGGCCTCCAGATAGACTTTTAAAGTCTTGACGGCCTGAAATATTTTCCCCATGTATGAACCTCCACTGCTCACGACCTCTAAACTCGCTAGCTGTTGAAGCCCCACGACTAAGCTCGACTGCTAATTTCTCTTCTGTTATACTCTGCGCCACCTGAAGGGCAGTCTCCACTAATTAAGAAAAATTTGTCCACTTAGCAATGGCCGTAACTGGGGTACGTACTTCAAAACACAACCCTCTTTCAAACCTTCGGCACTTGTCACTCTCAAATGCCACAATAACATCAGCATATCGTGAAAGCTCGGTATACTTGCTCTCGTACTCAGACATTGAAACTGATCCTTGTTTCAACCTCAGAAACTCATCCCTTTTGGCCTCGCAGTATGTGCTGGGATAATACTTATCTTCGAATATGCCTCTAAAAGTCTGCCAGTCTAAAGTACGTGCATCACTGCACCTAGCTAATATAGATTTCCACTATCCTTCAGCCTCCTTCCGCAATAAAAATGTGGCCAATCTAACCTTTGGTTCTTTAGGACAATTCATTACGTCAAAACATTTTTCGAGCATATTCAACCAATCCTCTATATCAGCTGGATCTGTGGAACCCTCAAACACTGTAGCCCCTAACTTTTTCAGCCGTTTAATTCCGTATGCCTTTTTTGGATCACTAGGCTCTACTCTCTTTGGCCTTCCTATCTCTTGTGCAGTTTTTGCAAATCGCTCCTTTCCTGCCCCAACCTGAACTCTTGGGGTACTAGATTCCCTTACAGAGTGACCCTGGGTAGGACCTTGCATACCGTCCTGATTCTGCCTACTTCATCCGCTAGTACGTGGTGGCATGACTCCTATAATATGTCAACACATTAGACAGACTATAGACATTTAACTCAAATGCATGATCCTAAATGTCTACTCATATGTTAATCATAACTCGACTTACTTTTACCATTACCTAGACCATACTCCACTAGTTCACTCTAAGCTAACTTGACTTCCAACTATTTACTTTCCAGTTTCTTCTTAGACCTAACTGCTCTATCTTAATTCCCATGGAGCAAACTGCTCTGATACCGAGTTTTCACACCCCCTCCCGAACTACCTGTTACCTTAAAGCTGAAGATGGTGTGAAGTCGACTGACAATACTTTTCTCTACCTGTATCTGTCGACTCTGCTGAAATCTTTAACGTGATAAACTTGCTAATCTAGTATATAAACTATTGTGCATGCAACATAACACAACGGATCCCAGACTAATCATATACATACATGAAGTGTAGCCCGGAATTAACTGATTTCACGAGTAAACCTAGAGACACCTTAACCAAAACATAACCAACAAAGGTTTATACAACTGTAGCTCCTAAAGCTTACACAAACTGTGGAGTATTTATATCATACAAAGATATATACATCATAACACAACAAGCTCTATGCACAACTCTAACCACATACTGGCAATCGATATCAAAACTTTAGCAGACTAAGATAGTCTATCAGGCACCGAGAACTAAACCTCTACCTGAAAAGTGGGTAAAACATTTTGGAAGGGTAAGCTATAAAGCTCAGTGAGTGACTCAGTTTAAAACTAGAACATTTAAAGGTAAAAGCATGCGAAAGCTTACACATATAAATCTGTTTATACAAGTCGTAAACATAGACATATAATAGTAAGTATAGCTTTCTTAAATACTCAGTATATACGTCATTGAAATTTAGCAAGGCATATCAAGTATATCAAAATATTTTAACTAACATGACAAATCTATGTTGTGTAGGGCATACCCAGTACAATAAACGTTTATAAGCTTTACGATGTAGTGGGGCCTGCCCAGCACTCCCATCGTCTTTGTCGTAGTGGGGCCTACCCAGCACTCATAACAGCATTGTTATTACCTAGTACACTCAACGTCAACAACGGAATCTAACCTGTGTGCACACAGTACCATATAGCCTCGGGCTTAACACCTCAGTGATGTAGTTAATAGAAACATCAGAAAAATCACACGAAAACATTAAAACATGCCTGCTATCTTAATCTTTCGTAAAGCTCAAGCTTACTTAGATTGTTCGTGAAAAGCGGTAGTTCTTAAAACAAAACTTGGCAACTCATGCTTTGTTTGAAAAACAGTGGTTCAAATACTTGCCAGACATTCGATGATCACGTGCTAACATAAATTTTCATTAAGAAATCTAGTCTTGAAACTCATACTTAAAAATAATCATGGAATTTAAATGATTTTCAAAGCTTTGTAAATAAACGTGTAGATCAGTCAATCATAATTAATAATTAGGAGAGAAAAAATATTTTCAAAACTTGTTTTGGTCATTCACAGTCTAAGACTACTTTCCTGATGTGTAAATTCGACCTATTTCCTCTTCGCCTATCAAACAACAAAAATCGAGTATTAGAAACCTAAATATTATGATCTTCAAATGTTATGCTTGACATGACTCACTAAGGATAATGCTAAAGAATTCTATCTTTAAAAACAATAAACCATATTCTACACATTTCTCAGAATTTTCCAAATTCACAGCATGACTTTCAAATGATTATAACTCTTCCAATACTTACCTGAAGATATAAAATTCTGATTCCCTGTGTATAATCTTAGATATCCCTCGAAACAGAACCACGCTAACAATCGCATACCTTTAACTTGTCCTTACACTTTAACTTCTTTTTGGTCGATTTTGGTTCACAATTTCTTCATAAAAGTTGTAGAAAATTAAATAAGCTTTCCAACCATACCAAATAAAGATCCTAACTCTACCGGTACACTCTGAAATACTAAAAAAATTAGAGATCTCCTGATTTCGCATGAAAATAATTTGCCCTGTTTTCTTTGTCAAAATTCACCCAATGAACATCAGAATTTGCTCAATCTTTATTCATACAATTTATTTGAAAATGAATTAGCTTTCAGTAAATTTAAACCTCACCGCTTTATTCTTTTTGTGTAGCTCGGAATCAATAAAAAACCAGAGATGTACTTAGTGAACTATAGAGAAGTTGATCTTGCAAACTCCTTGTCTTCTTTAATAAACACTTGTTGAAATTTTTCTTCTTCCTTTCCCAGCCTTCTTCCCTTTGAAGTCCCTCTAACATTTGGTGCAGAAATGATGAAGAAAGTGGTGGGAATGGATGAGGGAAACTTGGCGGTTGAGGGAAAGAGAAGAAGAAAAAAAATGGAAATTTTCTTCGTCTTTTTCCTTCCTTTTTATCATTTCTTTTCTTTTCTCTTTATTTTACTTAATAAAAACCATTAAATATATGTATAATATGTATATATATATACTTAATTTCCATTTTGTTTTTATTCATTTCACATAAAAATAAAATAAAATAAAATAAAATAAAATAGACCAAGAAAATATCAGATTTACAACCCAAGTGTCATGAAGCACCCTATGGAGGGCACTTTGGTGGATAGAAGACGATTGTAAAAGTTTTGAAGGGTGGGTATATATGGCCTACTTTATTTTAAGATGCAAGGAGCTTTATGGTCAGATGTGACCAGTGCCGGAGGACGAAAAACATTTCTCATCGCAACGAAATGGCCCAACAACCCATCCTTGAGATTGAACTCTTTAATGTGTGGGGAATTAATTTTATGGGTTTCCTCTATTTAGTGGCCATTGACTATGTCTCAAAAAGGGTTGAAGCCATATGCGAAGAATGATGCAGTTATAGTTAATAGAATCTTTAAGAGAAACATCTTCTCTTGGTTTAGGACGCTTACAACCCTTATCAGCGATGAAGGATCATGGCTAAACTGATGTCGAAATAAAATATAACCCATAAAGTTGCCACCGCCTACCATCCTCAGACAAATGGTCAGGCGAAAGTTTCCAGTGGAGAAATAAAGAACATACTAGAAAAAGTGGTCAATTCATCCCACAATGACTGGGCAGATCACCTGGATTCCTCGTTATGGCCATATTGCATAGCATACAAGATGCCTATTAGAATTTCCCCATATGCATTAGTCTTTGTGAAGGTCTGTCATTTACCACTGAAGTTTGAACACAATGGAATGTGGGCATGCAAAAAGTTGAATTTTGACCATCAAGCCGCAAGGGAGGCTAGGTTAGTGCAATTGCCAAGATCTATAAAGAGATGACGAAGGCGTGGCATGATAGCCTCATCTGTAAACGCGAATTGCAAGTTATACAAAATGTATTATTTTTCAATTCACATTTATGTCTTTTTTCGAGTAAGCTTCGTTCACGATAGTCGAACCAGTTATGGTAAAGCAAATCTTCCTACATGGTGCTATGGAGATCACCTCGCTGGACGAGTTCAATATGTTTAAGGTTAATGGTAAAAAACTTGAGGCGTACCATGAAGATGAACAACATATTAAATTTTCTATAAATTTAACGTAAAAAGCCTTCATAAACATTACCTTGAAACGTATTGAGGCTTTTGTACTGTAATGCATGTTGAATTTAATATGCAAAACACATACGTTTTTAGCATCTTTATCACTTTATTTTTCTTTCTTTATTTATCTTTAATATTTTATTTTTTTGTTTTCCCGCAATTTACTGCCTTCATTGTGAAATTGTCTCACAGAAAGACGGTTTATCCAAACACTCTTCGGCCACTAAGATAGAATCGTCAAGACACCATGAACGTGATACCCAGAAAAGAACTAAGTCTTCATCCCACTTGCACTCGGTTAGACTTGATTCGGTGAAAGCCCATAGACCCAAATGTGAATATTAAAGAGACCGTTCTTGAAGTTAAATAATTATTTAGAAAGGAAGAAGACATTTACCATGGGTTAGCTGATGTGGAACCATGGGTGAGCAGAATGTGACTTGATAATGATTCATTGAGTTACAAACACGTTAAGCATGGGGCCGACAAAGTGATTCTAATAATAGGAGAATTGAGTGAGGTAGGCGAGATCGAAAATCCATGTCACACCCCCTCCCGAATGATCTGCTAGCTTAGCCTGAAAGGCGACATGAAGCCGACTAACATTGCTCTCCTTTAACAATACCTGTCGACTCTATTGAACTCTTGAACCTAGTAGGCATGCTAATCTTGTATATAGACTACTTTACATGCAACACAGCACAATAGAACCTAGACAATTCATAGATATACATGAAGTGCAGCCCTGAAATAATTGATTTAGCAAATAAACTTGATAGAGACACCATAGCCAAAAACATATAGAACAAAGGTTTACACAACTGTATCATCTAGAGTTTACACAAACTGTTGAGTAGATAAATCTTACAAAGACATATACAATATAATAAAACAAACTCTATGTACAACTCCAACCACGTACTAACAATTAATTTGGGAGCTTTAAGTAGGCTAAGGCAGTCTATCAGACATCGAGAGCTTGATCTCCACCTGGAAAGTGGAAAAACATTTTGGAAGCATAAGCTATAAAGTTTAGTGAGTGACTAAGTTTAAAAGTGTATATTAGGAAATCGGAGCACATGAAAAATCTAACACATTTAAATCTATGTAATCAAAATGTTAAATATAAACGTATACTAATAACAGCTTTCTCAAATACTCAACATGTACATCATTGAAATATAGCAAGACATATCAAGTATATTAAACATTTTAACTAGCATGACAAATCTACGTTGTGTAGGGTGCGCCCTGTACGACCAACTTTAACTAGCTCTACGATGTAGTGGGGCCTACCCAGCAGTCCCATCATCTCTTTTGTAGTAGAGCCTGCCCAGCACTCACGATAACATCATTGTTACGGAGTACACTCCACGTCAACAACAAAATCTAACCTATGTGCACATGGTACCATATAGCCTTTGGCTCAATGTCTCGGTCACATAGTTAACAGAAATCTCAGAAAGTCATATGAAAACATTAAAACATGTCTGGTATCTTTATCTTTCGTAAAAATCAAGCTTACTCAAATTATTCGTGGAAAACTGAAGATAAAAAAAAACAATACTTGCTTCAAATGATATTGTTTGAACGACTTTTCATAAAATCGATAATAACATGCTCATATATAAATCTCATCATAAATCTAAGCTTTAAACTTATGCTTCTGACCTTCATAGAAATCATGTATCACTCATAAGATCAGATTCAAGAATAGAAACATAATCATAGTTGACAATTTAGAAATCTGTTTTAAGATCTTTTTTACCACTTACTACCATAGGCTAGTTCTATGGTGTGTAGACTCGGCTTATTTCCTCTTGGCTTGAAGGAAAGAAAACGAGATTCCCAATAGATTGCTACAAAAATGGCCTGAGAAAGTGGTAGTCAAAATTTGAGTCTTCTACTAACCCCTGACTTGCGCCTTATAAAGCTTTTAACTTGGTCTGTACAATCTAGAAACCTAAAAAAACTAGAGGCTTAACGACTTTGCACACCAAACTGTGACATGATTGCCTCTTTTTATTCCTTCTGTGTAGTTCGAACTAACTTAAAAACTAAAGAATGTCTTTGAACACTAAGCTTCAGCCATGGTTGTCTATTCCTTCATGTTCTTCTTTATCTCTTTCACCTTAGTTTTAAGCCCTTTCCTCATCTTCTTCTTCTTAAGATTCTACCTCAAGATCCTTCTAAAATTTTGATGAAAATTGATGAAGATATGTTTTGGCAGTAGAGACAAACTAAAGCACCAAAAGTTTTGTCTCATCTCCTTCTTTTCCTCTTTCTTTCCTCTTTCTTTTCTTTAGTCTCTTTAAAAGAAATATATATAATGTTTATTTCTATTTGCCTTTTCCTTTATTTTCTTTTTCTCTCTTTTTCCTTTATATAACAAATTCTAAAATGATTAACACAACTTGAACAAAAAACTTTGTCATTTTTCTTCAACAACATAAATTCAACTTCATACAATACATGACAATAGAATCTAAGGAAAATCTCGGGTTTAGATTCCAGCCCAATATACAGGCCAAGTGTTAAAGTTGTTTTATGAATTGGGATTGGGAGGTCAGAAGAAGAAAATAGAAGAGGAGAGAATAGATCAAAAGAAGAAAGCATTGTTGGAATTTATGTCATAAAACTCGTAGTTTGTAATTTAAAACTATATTCTACTCAATATAGTTATATCAAATGGACACAAATATATCTATAGTGAAGGGATTGCAACTACGGGACTTTAGTAGAATGACCCCTTAGTTAATGACTATTGATTAGCTTAGTCTAAAAAGGGTTTAACCAGTTAATCTCGGATCTTTGGAGTCCACGATCTATAGGTCTATAAGGTTCCCCTACTAGCTTATATGGAATTAACTTAGAACAATATGTTGGAATAATTCAAATTGTTCGAATTAGGTAGAGAGAGAGAAACCGATGAATATATGTGATATAGCCGTCAGTTATAGGACTTTATGTTTAAATGTGATTTAAATGTTAAAAATATGAATATGAATTTATATTTGGAAGCTCGAAATTGATTGAAATGGTCAAAGTTGTGAAAAGTCAAAATGTTGACTTTTAACTTTGAAAAGTCAAAATTTGATCGGCTTTATATTCAAATGTGATTTGAATTTAAAGAAATGAATGCGGATTCATACTCGGGAGGTCGAAATTAGTCAAGATGGACAAAATGGTAAAAAGTCAAAATGTTGACTTTTAACTAGAATGGTCAAATGACCATTTTGCCCCTTGACCAAAGTTAGTGGGAAAATTTAACATTTTGTTGGATAATTCCACCAACTTTTAGTGGGATATATGGAAGCTTATGGTGATGACACCAAGCCCACTAAGAGAAAATGGAATGGTGAAAAAATCCACTAATGGATAGTGGATTATAAGGTGTTGGGCTTTGGTGGTCCAATTACATGCAAATAGAATTTTTGCATGTAATTAGTCAATTTAAGGGTCATTTTTCATTTTGAAGAAGAATTTTTGCCAATTTGTAATTTTGAATTACAAACAAACCTTTCTCCCAAATCTCAAACCCTAATTTTCATTCTCCAATTTTCATTCATTTATCATCAATCTCTTTCTCAAATTTCCAACTTTAAACGGGTCCCACAACCCTGTTCCAAGTTCGGAGAATAGCGGGTCAATTCTAGTGGTGGTCTGATTTGAGTTCGGAGAAGATTTGGAGCTTCGGAAAGCTACAAAGGTAAGTGTTTCTTGTAATCCTAATTTAATGTAATTAGGTTTGTGTTTAGTATGCATGTTAATCATAAATTAAGTTTAGTTGCAATTAGGGTAAAAATCAGATCCTTATTTCTGCTGCGTTAGTATGCTTTCCATCAAGCATAAGAGGATAAAAAGAAAGTATAAGATCCAAAAAAGGAGAAGAGGGCCCTGCGAGAAGAAAGGGCCAAGCGTGAAGGAGATAGGATAATGTTGGATAAAGAAAGGAGAAGAAAGGAACATGCTAACAAAGTGCGCATGATAGTGGAATGCTGGCGAAAAGAGGAAGAGGTGAGGAAACACAAAGGTCGCGTGGAGGACAACCGTCTTCGCCAAATGATCAAAGAAAAGAAAAAGAATATGTGGTCTCTGGCGGAGACAAGAACTAAGTTGGCATAAATTCAAACCGCCAAAAAAAAAATAAGCAGAAGGAGCTCGCGGAGTTGAGCGAGCAAATAGATAGATTGGAGTAGCCAAATGTAAATGATCGTTTAAAAAAGTAAACGATCGTGTAAAAAAAATAAAAGATCGTGTATAAAGAATCTTGAAAAAAAATATTTGGATTGGAGTAGCCAAATGTAACGATCGTGTAAAAAAAAGTAAACAATCGTGTAAAAAAAAGTAAATGATCATGTAAAGAAATCTAAACGATCGCGTACAAAAAGAATTAAAAAAGTCGTGTACCAAATATTGAAAAAAAAACATTTAGATTTGGGTCCCCAAACCTAAAAGATCAAATCTAAACGATCGTGTAACCAAATTTAAACGTAACCAAACTAAACGATCATGTAACAAAATTAAACGATGGAATTAAAAAGATAAATTGTAGCCATATCTAAACAATCGCATATAAATTGTAGCTATATCTAAACGATCACGTATCAAACAATAACCAAATTTAAATGATCACAAATATATTATACGAGCGTTATTGACGACATGGTTGACGGGACATTTTTGGAATTTTACACGATAGGCCTCTGAGCTTTTTCCGTTTTTGGAATTGTTCTATAGAGTGTAAATATTTTGCTGCTTTTTTATATTTTTGAAAAGATTCCTAAATATTATTACGTTTCTTTTTCTTTTCCTCACCAAACTTCAATAAAATAACACTAATATTTTTTTAAGTCTTAATAAAATATGAAAATTAGGTTGAGAAAAAAAAAATACTTCAAATTTTTGGGGCAATACATTCTTCCCTCCTAAAGGAATTTTTGTCCTTCAAAGTTCTAATTCTCGAACAACTCCAGGTAACGAGCTCTCATGACACCTTCTCGCTTCCGCATAGCTTCTTCAACTTGATGATTCTGCCACAAAACTTTTACTAATGCAATCCCTCTACGAAGAATCTTTACCTCTATTGCAAAAATTTCAACTTGTTGCTCTTCATAAATCAAATTCTCATCAATTTCCAATGGTACCTAATTCATTACATGAGATGGATATACCAGGTGCTTTCTTAACATTGAAACATGGAAAACATTGTGTCAACAGAGATTGATGGTGGCAACACCAAACGATATGCCACAAGGCTAATTCGCTTTAAAATCTCAAGTGGTCCAACAAAGTGAGAACTCAACTTCCTCTTCTTTTAAAATCGCAGAACATCGTTCATAAGTGCCACTTTCAAGAACACCTTATCTCCCACATCAAACGCAAGATCGTTCCATATCACATCAGCATAACATTTCTTTCTACTTTGTGCTGCTTGTATACGAGCTTTAATCTTCTGAATAGCCTCGTTAGTATATTGAACTAACTAAAGACCCATCAATCTCTATTCACCAACATCGTCCCAACAAATAGGGGATTTGCAACATTTACCCTACAGGGCCTCAAATGGTGCCATGCCAATGGTAGCCTGAAAACTGTTATTATAAGCGAACTCCATCGAATGTGCAAGTGAGAGTCCCAACTCCCTGGAAATTTTAATGCATAAACTCGCAACATGTCCTCGAAGATTTCATTCAAATGTTTGGTTTGACCATCAGTCTATGGGTGAAAATATGTACTGAAATCTAACCTCGTGCTCATGGCAGCCTGAAGTCCTTTCCAGAACTAGAAAATAAAAAGACTATCTCAGTTAGAAACAATTGATACGAGCACACCATGTAGTCTCACTATCTCAGTCAAATATAACTGTGCCCACTTACTAGAAGTATAAGTGGATTTTCCAAGGATGAAATGTGCTAATTTCGTCAGCCTATCCACAACAACCCAAATCATTGTATAACTCTTAAAGGTCCTAGGGAGTCCTATAATTATAGACACATTTTCCCACTTCCACTCTAGCACATTATAAGGTTACAATAAACCCACTGGTTTATGTCTCGGTGCTTTAACCTGCTGGCATAACAAACATTTACTAACAAAATTTGTCACTTCTCTCTTTATATTATGCCAGCAATATACTTGTTTAAAGTCCTAGTACATCTTTATACTACCTAGATGCATGGAAAATGAGGAATAGTGAGCTTCAACCAACAAATCTATCTTAACTACACTGCCTGCTGGCACACATAAATGTCTCTAAAACAAAAGCACATCATCAGAGGATATGGAGAACTCATCAGCTTGCCCGACTTCTGCTAGGTGGCACTTCTCAACCAAATACGGATCATTACACTGAGCAATAATAATTTTCTGCCTCAGAGTTGGTTTCACTGACAACTGAGCTAACTGTAAGGTGACTTCCCCTACTGATACTACAATCTCATCTCTCTCAATATCTCAATGCAATGGGTCTGTCTGGTATTAAGTGCTGCTGAATATGATACCTTTCTACTAAAAGCATGAACTACCACACTCGCCTTACCTGGGTGATACAATATCTCACAGTTATAATCCTTTACTAACTCAAGCCATCTTCGCTATCTCGTGTTTAACTCCTTTGGAGTGAAGAAGTATGTTAGACTATTATGGTGCCTACAAATTTGTATCTTCTCACCATACAAATAGTACCTCCAAATCCTTGGTGCAAAAACCACTACCACCAACTCTAAATCATGTGTAGGGTAGTTCTGCTCATGACTCTTCAATTGACGAGAAACATAAGCAACTCCTTTACCTTGTTGCATCAGAACACAACCTAAATGTTTCCTACAAGTATCACTATAAATCAAAGAACTCCCTAAACCATCAAGTCTAATAAGAACTGGTGGAAGAAATAGCTTCTGCTTAAGATTCTGAAAACTTTCATCGCATGATTTGCTCCAAACAAACAGAGATCCTTTCTTGGTCAACTGAGTCAAAGGTATGGCTATATGAGAAAAGTCCTCCACAAATCGTCGGTAATAACCTGTTAAACCCAGAAAGCTACGAACCTCACTAACTATGGAATGTTGAGACCATTTAGTAATAGCTTCAATCTTTGATGGGTCCATACAAATAGCATCTTTAGAAACCACATGGCTTGGAAATGATATTTACCTTAGCCAAAACTCACATTTGAAAAACTTTTCATGCAATTTGTTGGCTCGAAAAATCGCCTAAACCATATGCAAATGCTCCTCATGCTTTGTCTCTGTCTTGGAATACACAAGATATCATCAATAAATATCATCACGAAAGTGTGTAAGAATTCCTTAAAAAATATGTTCATCAAGTCCATAAACACTATTGGAGCATTCATCAACCCAAAAGACATCACAATGAACTCGTAATGTCCATATCTCGATCGAAAAGTTATCTTTGGAATATCACTGTCTATAATCCTCAACTGGTGATAACCTGAATGTAAATCAATCTTATTAGAACACGATGACTCTTTTCAACTGATCAAACAAATCATCAATTCTGAGGGGCAGATATTTGTTCATGACTGTCACCTTATTCAACTTAATAAAGAAAACTGGTGCACCCCAAGGTGACAAACTCCGTCGAATGAAGCCTTTGTGAAGTAATTTCTGCAACTGCACTGTCAGCTCTTTTAACTTTGTTAAGGCCATTCTATATGGAGCTTTATATATAGGAACAATACTTGGCTCCAGTTTAATCGAAAAATCAATCTCCTTGTGAGGAAGCAACCCTGGAAGTTCTTTTGGAAAAATATATGGATAATCCCTTACAACAAGTTCTGATGTCAAAGAAACCTCAACTTCTTTAGTATCCACCACACTGGCCAAGATACTCAAAGTACCCTGGTTGAGTAGCTTACTAGCTTTTATAGCTAAGATTACTTTAGGCAATACCACAATTCCTATCTCTTTAAACTTAAAACTGGTCTTTACAAAAGAATTTAACACTACCTTCTTGCGGGAGCAATCTATACTAGCGTGATTAGCAGCTAGCCAATCAATGTATAGAATCATATCAAAATCACACATATCCATAACCAATAAGTTACATCTAACACATGACTCGCTATCTCAATTTGACATGCTTGTATATTTTCTTTTCACAACATAATCTCCCTAGGTCGAGTAGACACTCATAAAACATAAGTTAGGGCCTCCACTTCAAAGCACGCATGTTTTACAAATATTGCAGATATATGAGATGAACTAAAGTCAAACAAAACCAAAGCATAATGTCCCAACACTGGAAGCGTACCTGTCACAACTTGTCACAAATACTGAAGACTTTACCCTGCTGTGATGCATCTGCCCCTGGTTCTACGCAACCCTATTAAGTCTCATAAGACATTTGTCAACTGTATGCCTTTCTTGCCTACACTTGACGCAAGTTCTGGTCCCAATCAAATAACGACCTAGGTGATGCTTCTCACAAGTGCTACATAACAGCTTCTCTCTAGCAGCTTCACCTGTCTCATTAGAGTTTTGTTAATAACGGCCAAAGTCTCCACCCAATCTCAAGTTCTTTTGTGGAAATTCAATATACTTCTTGTATTTTTTTCTCTTCTGTCCAAATGACGTTCCCTTGTCAAATCTCTTTGGATGAAGATTATCTCCTTGAATACTTTTGTCCACTACTAGGTGTAGTGCTTCGGCCTAAGTAGCTAGATTAAATCCTCGCACAAAGCCTGTAATCTTATCTTTCAAACCTCTAACAAACCTATGTGCTAGGCCTGCTAAGTATCATCTAACTTATAAGCTAAGCGCCACAACATATCAAACTCTTGATCATACACTTCTACTATTATTTGTCCTTGATTCAAATTTAAGAACTCCTGATGCTTAGCTACTATAATATTAGCATAGAAGAACTTAGTGTAAAAGTAATCTCTAAATGATTCTAAGTGACATGATTCACATTACCACCTAGCATTTGCTCTACAACTCCTACCAAATAATACCCCTAAGTCTTGAGTAGGAATACAACACAGTGAACCTTCTGATCCTCACGGCACCTCATATAATGGAAGATGGTTTCCACATAAGACAACCACAATTCCATCTTGGTAGGATCCTCTAGTGATCCATCAAAAGCTAAGGGTTATAATTTCTAAAATCCCTCAGGTGTTTAGCTTCTGCTGATAGTTGATCTTCCTTGTTCTGTTACTGCTGTACAATCGTTCTTGTTCAAGGGTTGCTGGTGCAAGTTGGATCTGAGCCAAAGCAACAATAATAATGTCTATAAACCTTTGCTATAACTGAGCTGACAAGGTGGTAAGATTTGCAATAGTAATAGGTCCAGCAGGGACATTGTGTTCAACAAGTCCCTCCGCGGGCTGGTTACGCCCTGCTTCTCTTCCTCGACCTCCTTAACCATCCTTATGTGCAACTCTTCTTGGCAGCATTTTCCTATTGTTCTTCAGTAACTCCTTGAGTCTTAAACAATATAATACTTAATGCATTCTAGTTTAACTTAAGCAAGGTCATAAACATAAACCATACATTTTAATCATTAAGACATATTTGGCGAGTGAGGAAGGATCGTTTTAGCCATAGGGACATAAAAACATCGATTTACATCATAAGTCAGTCTAAATAACCTAAAACACAGGCTCTATTACCAACTATAACGACCCAACTTTTCAAACTAAGCTGAGGTCATTACCTTAACCCAAGACACGCTACTGTTCAACCCAAAACAAATCATTTAAACATAAAATATTATAAAAACTGTTAAAAAATAAACATCAAAGAAAGATTTAATTTGGGCCTTATTTCAAACAAAATAAAAGTTCAAAATATTTATGTTTTGAGTCACCTAGTAACCAATAGTCGTTACACATAATAAACTCTTTTCAATTGACAGAACCTAAAAGAAGAAAACAATAAAATGGTAAAACAATTTGGTGATCCCGTAGGATACACGTTAGGGGTAAAAATTATTAACTTTCTATTAGGAGGTACCTTGCATGATAAAAATCTGGTGATCCCAAGGATACACGTGTTGGAATTTATGTCCTAAAACTTGTACTTTGTTATTTGATTCAATAAAGTTTATTATTGAATGCTATAATCTTAAAACCAATAAATTAAGGTCCCAAGGCTATTTTACTAAGTTTATCAATGCACTTTAACTTTATGTAGAGACATAAACATGGATTTGATGGAAAAAACACTAGAGACATGCAGCAGCGGAATTTAAAGGATCATGCTTTACTCTATATGCATCTAAACGATTTAGAAGTTAACATGCATCTACTATGCAATGGACTTAAACGAAAAGCCTAATGGTAAATGATGTTTTTACCTTTGTAATTCTGAACTTCTTCTTTAATCCAACGCTTCTTTGCCTGAATATCATGAACAAGGACAACCACCAAGCTGACCTACTATGCTCAGGACCAAGAACGGAGTTGTAGGACTCGATTATGCGAAGGAAAATTTAGAGAGAGATGGGAGTGTATCGTTTAGGTGTTCCTTTTTTTAGAAAAACATCATCCCTTTCTCATTCCGTAATGAGAAGTTTTTATATGAAATTTACATGCAAATTCCATGAAAATTATTTCATATATAATCAACACCTAATCAAATCATTAACTTTTAATGAAAGTACTGACCTTCAATTCATAATCGGCTGCCACATCGTCCACTAACATTTTGTAATTAAGAAATTAGTGAAAAGGGTATTTTGTCATTTCACCAACTGAAGTCAAGGTCAAACATTGCTTTTCTTAGTCAAAAGTAAACTTTTTGACTTTTTACTATTTTTCTCGTCTTGACTAATTCTAGCCTCCCGAGTATGAATCCATATTCATTTCTCTAAAATTCAAAAAATATTTGAATATAAATCCGGTCAAAGTTCAAAATCAACATGTTGACTTTTTGACCTTTCTCTAAACTTTTCAAGCTTTTAAATATCTATATTCATAATTATTTATTTCTACCGACTGATATCTTATATATTTGTCAGTTTCTCTCTCTTATCTTTATTCGAACAATTCGAATTACTTCAACATACTTGTTCTTAGTTGAATCCATATGAGCTAGTAGCGGAACGTAATGGACCTATAGATCATGGGCTTCAACGATCCGAGATTAACTGGCTAAACTCTTTTAGACCAAAGTTAATCATCACTCGTTAACTAAAGAGTCATTCAACTAAAGACTCTTAGTTGTACTCCCCTCACTATAGATATATTTCTGTCCATCTGTATAACCATGATGAGTAAGTCGATTTTTCACAGGTTGTTCATACTTTCGGTTGGGTCAAAATATCGTTTTACCCCGAGACTACATCTTGTTCCTTAAGACCCATTGATCCACTATTGAACAATTGGTTTAAGGTCTAACCTATAAACCTGAATCCTTCTCGGGCCAATGAGAAGGTGGGGCCCCTTATTCAAGACTTGGATTCAGTTCTTAAGGGAACAACCTATCTACTATCCCAGAAGTGGGTAGGAGTGAATATCCATCTTGCACTCTATGTCCCTTGCTATCCACTCGGTCTTACCTCTGAAATGGAAGGCTTATTGGGCCAGCGATGTTGAGCTGCCCTCACTTATGCGGATCTAAGGATACTACCGAATGAATAAAAATTCATAGTTAGCTTAGGATTAAGATCAAGTTACCTAGGTCATCATAAATGAAATAGTCAG